>NW_027287041.1:605151-670151 GCF_022747635.1 Hetaerina americana | reverse complement strand
AATATGTGTATGTATATATATATATATATATATATATATATATATATATATATATATATATATATATATGTATATATATATATATATATATATATATATATATATATATATATATACATATATATATATATATATACATTTTTTTTTAATTATAATAATACTTTTACTAGATTCAATCCTACTTTTTCTGTATTAGAGTACTACCCTACAGATGTAACTGTATTATAATATACTATAATGATGATATTATTAATATTAGGTGGCTTATATAAGTATAGTAAATGCTAAACGGAGATAAATCTAACAGGAGAAGGTTTCAACTAACCAGGCAAGGAAATAGCATCACTAGGAAATGTTCGGGGCACTGATTTCAGAAGTGTTTCACCCTTTTGAAAGGCATCTAGTAAGCAGTCACAAAAAACCTTCAATATGGCCAAGGTATATAAGTTGATATATGCTGAGTTTGATTGATAAGAGCTGCTATTATTATAATTGAGAAATAAGTGTTTCCTGGGGATCTAGATGGCGGGGTGGCTATCATACTGGCTTCCCACCCAGAGGGCTCTGGTTCAAATCCCAGTGGCTGTGTTGAATATTTTCCAGAGGTATTTCGATCCCTACTTGAGTTGCTTTGCGGAGGGCACTTTGACTGAGTACGCCGTCTGTCGGATGAGATGTTAAACTGCAGACCCCTTGGCGCCTTTCGTAAAGAGCAGGCTAATGCCGACGCCGGGTTTCTCTCTCCACACTTCATCCTTCCCTGTGCATCCCATATGGCACAAATGACCTCAGATGTCAGTTGCCTCCCCTAAATACTACTACTAACTGAACTGCCTTTAAATAAGAGGAGGACGACTTCCAAAGGAGGGTGCTTTTATTATTAAACAGTGGAAATGAATATAAGAAGAAGAAGAAGATGGAATATGCAATAATAATAAGAAGAAGGCATAGATAGCCATTACTACGAATTGACAGAGAGAGTACTTTGAAGAAGGTATAGACAAAAAAATCATTTAAGTATAGACTCCAGAAGAGACACAATAAATAATAATAATAAAGCAAAGAAGAAACAAGTAGATATAGAAAACTACTACTACTGCTAATTAAATAAGAAGAACCTTAATAAGAACTGAACTGCATTTAAATAAGAGGAGGAGGACTTCCTAAGGGTAGGGTGCTTTATTATTATTAAACAGTGGAAATGAATATAAGAAGAAGAAGATGGAATATATATATAATAAGAAGAAGGCATAGATAGCCATTACTACGAATTGAGAGAATACTTAAAAGAAGGTGATAATATTTTGTGTTGACTAAATTTTTGACCAAAATTAAGTTTTTAGTGACCTCAGTTCCCGTAGTTATTGTAAAGGGCAGTTTTAGCCGATACCTACCTCTTTCCATCACGTTATACTATGATAAGGATACAACATGTTGTGTGTTTTGCAATGCCTGTAAATTCCGATGAGCATTTCAAACAAAAAATGGATGAAAATTACTGTTTTCTGATACTCTTTGCAAATATTTTAAAGGTTTTGATGGTATTTTGGGCAGAATTTGAGTATCTATACGTGAGGTTGTGGGTATACAATGGATTATATTTACAAATTTGGTTTAAATTGTTTTTTTTTGTATAATTATTTCAGGTACTCAGACGAACCACTGTGCCGAGACAGATACCAATATTGAAGACATGCCTGAGTGAAAATCTATTGCAAATGGAATATTCTGATATTTATACAGATATATGTTTGTTTAATTCTGTTCTCCTATTATGTTTTAGTCGAATATTCTTTTGCAATATGTTTTCAGTAGCTTTCAAGTCATGTATATTTAGTTTAAAATTAAGATTCAAGACTGCTAGATATTAATGGTCAATTTAGAAGCAAGTGTTTCATTAATTCTTAGTCAAAACAATTCTATTTGTCAAGCCTGAGAAGTTTATTCAGTGTTGTGACTTGTGTTTTGTGATGTTCACATTTTATATAAACAATTCTGCTCTATTTTATGTTTTCAAAAGAGTTTAGCAAGTTCAAATATTATGTATACATACATACATACGTACATTCAGATATTATGTATACGTCTTCATATGATTTGTGTCAGGGCTTTAGTTTAATGTTGTTTCAGTTAATTTGCAGAGTGAAATTTGATTCATGTTAGGTTTTAGGTTGATTTCAGTTGCGAAGTCAGTGATTGGATATTCTGGAACACTGAGGGAATGCACTGAAGTTTTTTTTATTGGATTTCATTGATGGTCAGTTTAGTTGAAGATTAAATGATCCAACTGAAAGGCAGGTGATATAATTCATACCTGAATAGTTTACTAAAAATTGGAGTAATGTCACTGAAGGTTAAGAAATTACACTGAATACGGGTATGTGATTTCAGTGAAATACGGCCAAATTTAACTCTGAAACCTTGAATTTCAGGTTATATTTCACTGAGATTTCTTTGTGATCAATGTGGGTATGCATTTTCAGTTTAATTCGGCTAAATTTTGCTGTGAAACACTGAATATCAAGTTATAATTCACTGAGATTTCTCTTTGATCAGTCTGGGCATGCGATTTCAGTGAAATTCGGCAAAATTTCAACATAAAACCCTGAATTTCAGGTTACAGTTCACTGCAATTTTTTTGTGACCAGTCTGGGCATTCGATTTCAGTGAAATTCAGCCAAATTTCACTGCTGAACATTATATGTCAAGTTATAATTCACTGAGGTTTCTTTGATGATCAGTCTGGGTTTGCAATTTCAGTGAAATTCCACCAAATTTTACTCTGAAACCTTGAATTTCAGGTTATATTTCACTTTAATTTCTCTGTGATCAGTCGGGATATACTTTTTCAGTTTAATTCCACCAAATTTCACTCTGAAACCTTGAATTTCAGATTATATTTCAGTGAAATTTCTCTGTGTTCAGTGTAGGCATGCAATTTCAGTGAAATTTGGCAAAATTTCAGCATGAGACACTGGAGGTCTGGTTATATTTCACTGCCATTCTTTTGTGATCAGTCTGGGCATGCGATTTCAGTGAAACACGGCCAAATTTCACTGAATTTCAAGTTATATTTTACTGAAATTTCTCTGTGATCAGTTTGGGTGTATAATTTCAGATTAATTTGGCCAAATTTCACTGTGAAACACTGAATGTCAAGTTATAATTCACTGAGACTTCTTAGTGTTCAGTGTGGGTATGTGATTTCAGTGAAATTCCACCAAATTTCACTCTGAAACCTTGAATTTCAGGTTATATTTCCCTATAATCTCTCTGTGATCAGTCTGGATATGCAATTTCAGTTTAATTTGGCAAAATTTAACTGTGAAACACTGAATGTCAAGTAATATTTCACTAAAATTTTTCTGTGACCAGTGTAGGCATGTGATTTCAGTGAAAATTGCCAAAAATTCACTGCAGAACACTGAATGTCTTCTAATATATCACTGAGTTATCTTTGCTGGTCAGGAAAATTTACTGAAGATCAGATTTAAGAATAGATCTTCTTTCAGTGTCAAAAAGATAAGTTGTTAATCAGAATAATTCCGTCAGTTCAGGGAATAAGTTCAGGGAATCAAAATAAACAATGTATTCATGCTACAAATCAAAATATTTTGTTGTAACGGCGATAATTTAACTGTAAATCAGAAGCTTCACTTGGAAATTGATGTTGTGAACTAGTTAACTTACTGGAGTCATGGATGTAAGTGATAAATTTGTGAAGTCTGGTCATGTATTAATGAAAATGTGAAAATTTGTTTCTATTTTAAGTTGGGAAAATTTCACTGACAGTGTTGTGAGAACACTGAAGAAGACCTAAGAGCTTTAAATTTAATATTGAGTGTGTTTCACTGAAAAGTTTAGGAATATTAATAACGTGTAAGTTAATTGGAAGCTTGGGGAGAAAGTTTCACTGAAAATTGAGAGTTATTTTTCCCTGATGAAAGGTTAACATGAGGTCTGTCCAATAAAAACGTGAACTGAGGCCATAAAAACTTCATTTTGCTTCAAATTCAGAGTATATATCAATAATTTTGTTGTCTATACCTTCTTCAAAGTACTCTCTCTGTCAATTCGTAGTAATGGCTATCTATGCCTTCTTCTTATTATTATTATATATTCCATCTTCTTCTTATATTCATTTCCACTGTTTAATAATAATAAAGCACCCTCCCCTTGTGGAAGTCCTCCTCTTATTTAAAGGCAGTTCAGTTCTAGGTTCTTTTAATAGTTTATTATCGTGTTGTTTCTTTGCTGTTTAATTGTCTTCCATACATCTTGTGCCCGAGTGATGATACAATGTCCCCTCATTAAATTTTATTGCATTTCATTAGGAATATAGGATGAAAAAGGGGCAAAGATCTAATTTAATAATAATGAGGAGGATTGTGATGATCATAGGATCAAAGGTAATTTGAGTTTATTAATTGCCAAAAACAACGGCGAACGTATATCAATGTGCTCTCTGAATAATGTGCTCTGAATTGGCGTGCATTGTGTCATGGTGTCATTCATTGGTGTGTGTGTGTGTCATCAAGGATCCATCCATGTCCATCCATCCATCCAATCGAGTCATTCATGGTAATGAAATATTAGTGTGTGTGTGCACTGTTGATAATTTACTATAAATTCAGTTCTCTATTCATCAGCTGACATCATTAGAATAACAGTTTATTATAATGACGATTAGATAAGAAGAACAAGGGGACCATTGCACACACGATCAATGTTGTATCAACGTCAAACAGGAAGGAATAGGAAGGTCTTTATAAAGGCCTTGCATCTTAATCCGTCTTGGCATCTTTTCGACCATTTTAAGACACTAAATCCATTTGAAAACTGATATTTTCTTTAGAGCATCATCACCGTTAAAACTGCTGTCCAACATTTCAGTAATTTCTTAAAAAACATTACCGCATTATACCAAATAACTTGATATATTAATTCGTTGCTCAGTGATTTCATCAATTTCCATTTTCAGATGTCAAACAGTAAAAACAAGAAGGGACCACAGATACTATAACATTACCGGCATAAAATACGCACAGCTGGACACATCCGCCTAGCACAGACGACGATTAGGGTAGCTCAGGACAACTAACGCTGTTGTAGTGGGCAGGATTTGTAGTCCACGGCATGCCCGCCAGGTTGCACCAGTTTGAGTATTTATTGGATAGACCTCGAATACTTCTGGCCATAGAATTAAACGGAAAAAGAAAGTCATTCTATTTAAGGTCACATTTTAAGGATTTCATCTTAAATTGGAGATATTTCTCAATCGGCTGTTCAATACGTCTATTTAGATTAAAAAGAGATATTTTGGATTGAAAATGAATGTTTTGTAAGGTGTTAGAATTATTATAAATGTGAAAGTGATTTCAAAATTATTTTAGTCTCTAATTAAGAGAGAGGTTTAATGTATATTTTTTCATTTTAAAACCTTTTATATATGTATATGAAAAGTGTTTATGAAAGATCTGATGTATTGTTGTATAAGAGTTGAAAAATGTTCGTTTCATTTGTTCTGAGTTAAAAATGGATCTGTGTATTATATACATGCTTTTGCAATTTATTAATGGAGATCAGATGATTGTGAAAGTAAAGGGTTGTCTTCCTATAAGAAAGGAACTTGTTATTTGTGAGGGCTTTGTTGTTTCTGGAAAATTGTCATTTTTATGTTCTGAAAACTCGGAATTTATTTCAATGTCATTGTTAAGATACGAGGGAGGACTCAAAGGTAACGGGAATGGGGCTGCAGTGGGGAGTGAGAGTGAGGGAAGCCCTTGCTCAGCCAATCGTACGTAAGGCTCATGCCTTTTGCATCAGTATGCACAGTGCCATCACTGTGGCTGATTCCGTCCATCTGTGAGAGCTCTGTGATACAACTTTCCTCGTTTCGGCGAAAAATATGATGGCAGATTATCAAGATCAACATGCTACAGTGAAATTTTGTTTCCTGTGTGGGAAATCGGTCAAGGAAACTATCGTAATGCTCAAGACTGATCATTTTGAAAGCTGCCGTTAGCAATATCAGTGTTCCAGAAGTTCTCTCGGGTTTCCCTCCGGGTCAGGTTCCAGTACACCGACGTTTCGAAGGCTGACTCTGGCATCTTCTTCAGGGTGAAGTTCAGAGCATAAAACAGGCCTGGTATTTATATACTCCGCCAAGGCTCAGGTGTGCCCTGATTGGTCAGAAGCATTAGTGTGCTCCTTTACGGCCAATCGGGTACGTTCCCGTGCATTTTTTTATTTTCTTTAGCCCTGGCTTCTAAGTGTTCCTGATTTGGATGCCGTTGTCTCTGTTGAAAGTATTGGTGTCTAGTCTGATTTCAATGGCTTCTTTCACCACGCGATCCCAATAGCCGTTGGCATGGCATTGCCTCTTTTTGCCAGTAAAGTTAATTCTGTGGTCGTTATTGAGACAATGTTCGGCGACCGCACCCTTAAGGCCAAAATACTTCTTCAGATATGTGGATGACACCTTCACCTTGTGGCCACACGGACCGGAAGCACTCACCGAATTCCTCGGCCATATGAATAGTGTCCACCCAAACATCCAGTTCATCATGGAGACTGAGAAGAATAAATGCCTGCCCTTCCTCGATATTCTGATCGAGAGGAAAAGAGACGGCAGCTTAGGCCATCAGGTCTATCGAAAACCGACCCACACCGACCTATACCTGAACAGGAGGTCATCATCAACCCACACAAAAAAGAGAAGTAATCTCCACACTCGTGCACCGAGCCACTTCAGTTTCGGACCGAGATCACCTGGAGGCGGAAATAAAACACCTAAGGAAGACGTTCATCCTGAAGGTAAGAGGAAGAGGCAGAAAAACCTGTTGCAAGAGCCTGCATCCCGTTTATCTCTATGATTTCCAATAAAATCTCTAGGATATAAATGAAATACAAGGTGGAAACTATCCACAAACCGATAAGGAAGCTGCAATCAGTCCTTGACACAGCGAAAGACAAACGGGGATTGAAGACCTCAGGAGTGTACCGGATTCCTTGCGAGTGCGGCCAAGCATACATAGGGGAGACCGGCTGCACCATAGGAACACGTTGAAGGAACAAGAGAGGTGCATCAGATTATTATACCCCTGCAAAATCTGCGGTCGCTGAACATTGCCTCAATAATGACCACAGAATTAAATTTACCAGCACGAAGAGGCTATGCCATGCCAACGGCTATTGGGATCGCATGGTGAAAGAAGCCGTTGAAATCAGACTAGACACCAATACTTTAAGCAGAGACAACGGCTTCCAAATGAGTAACACTTGGAAGCCAGTGCTAAAGAAAATAAATAATGCAGGGGAACGCACCCGATTGACCGTAGCAGACCACACTAATGCTTCCGACCAATCAGGGCACACCTGAGCCTTGGCGGAGTGTATAAATACCAGGCCTTTATCATGCTCGGAACTTCACCCTGAAGAAGATGGCAGAGTCAGCCTTCGAAACATCGGTGTACTGCAACCTGACCCAGTGGGAAACCCAAGAGAACTTCTTGAATACCATACGCCGGGAAAACCTGAGATCCTTCAATATCAGAGTGGTTGACACGTTTTAAAATTGGTGAAATGTCAATTGAAGACTAACCCAATTCAGGCCGCCCTTCAACACCAAGGACTGATGAAAACATTGACAAAATCAATGCTCTAAATCGTGAAGACCGTCGCAGAACCATTGATCAACTCTGTGAGATGTCTGGAATGCCATGGATTTCAACTCAGAGGATTCTAGAGCAGATCTTTGGCACACAGATGACAGATTCTTTTATCATGACAATGCACTGGCTCAAACTGTCCTCTCCATGATGCAGTTTTTGACAAAAAATTGCATTGATTGTCCATCCCACTACTTACCTGGATTTAGCTCCCTGTGACTTCTTTTCGTTCCCCAGACTCAAAAGGGAGAAGAAAGGAAAGCATCCTGTGACTTCTTTTCTTTCCCCAGACTCAAAAGGGACAAGAAAGGAAAGCATCCTGTGACTTCTTTTCTTTCCCCAGACTCAAAAGGGACATGAAAGGAAAGCATCCTGTGACTTTTCGTTCCCCAGACTTTAAAAGGGACATGAAAGGAAAGCGTCCTGTGACTTCTTTTCGTTCCCCAGGCTCAAAAAAGGGGCATGAAAGGAAAGCGTCCTGTGACTTTTTGTTCCCCAGACTTTAAAAGGGACATGAAAGGAAAGCGTCCTGTGACTTTTCGTTCCCCAGACTTTAAAAGGGACATGAAAGGAAAGCGTCCTGTGGCTTCTTTTCATTCCCCAGACTCAAAGGGACATGAAAGGAAAGCGTCCTGGGACTTCTTTTTGTTCCCCAGACTTTAAAAGGGACATGAAAGGAAAGCGTCCTGTGACTTCTTTTCGTTCCCCAGACTTTAAAAGGGACATGAAAGGAAAGCGTCCTGTGACTTCTTTTCTTTCCCCAGACTCAAAAGGGACATGAAAGGAAAGCGTCCTGTGACTTCTTTTTGTTCCCCAGACTTTAAAAGGGACATGAAAGGAAAGCGTCCTGTGACTTCTTTTCTTTCCCCAGACTCAAAAGGGACATGAAAGGAAAGCATCCTGTGACTTTTCGTTCCCCAGACTTTAAAAGGGACATGAAAGGAAAGCGTCCTGTGACTTCTTTTATTTCCCCAGGCTCAAAAAAGGGACATGAAAGGAAAGCGTCCTGTGACTTTTTGTTCCCCAGACTTTAAAAGGGACACGAAAGGAAAGCGTCCTGTGACTTTTCGTTCCCCAGACTTTAAAAGGGACATGAAAGGAAAGCGTCCTGTGGCTTCTTTTCATTCCCCAGACTCAAAGGGACATGAAAGGAAAGCGTCCTGTGACTTCTTTTTGTTCCCCAGACTTTAAAAGGGACATGAAAGGAAAGCGTCCTGTGACTTCTTTTCTTTCCCCAGACTCAAAAGGGACATGAAAGGAAAGCGTCCTGTGACTTCTTTTTGTTCCCCAGACTCATAAGGGACATGATAGGAAAGCGTCCTGTGACTTCTTTTTGTTCCCCAGACTGAAAAGGGACATGATAGGAAAGCGTCCTGTGACTTCTTTTTGTTCCCCAGACTCATAAGGGACTTGAAAGGAAAGCACCCTGGAAAGGGCAGTTGACACATTTCAGAACAATGGGAGCATCGTTTGGAGAAGTGCATTATGGTCAACATGGAATACTTTTGGAGGTCGCCTTAATTTAATGTAAATATATCAAGAATTTAAGAATCTACAACAACATTACTGTTATTTTTTGGTTTACCCTTGTTTGATTTCAAGTTTTTTCACAGGTTGTTTTCATATGAATTCATTTCATTTTCAGATTAAAATGCTGAAAAATTATAATGATGTGTATATTCCGGTGGAAGTTTATAGGAAGTAACTGGAAAGCTCCGTGGGCTTTTGCTGAAAGTCAGGGAATTTCACTGAAGACGATAGAATTTTTACTAGCAGTGAGGGATTACGAGATGGAATATCCACCTAGGATATGCCAGTTACAGTGTATTGATAATGCAATCCAATTATATTGTAAAGGAATTCATTGAAATGATTTAAACAAACACTAAAAAATTTTCAAAGTACACTCCTTGGGCCTGTACAGTTTTTCAAGCGACTGCCATGACCAGTCCAGACAAACCCTGGTAGGCATCTTCAGGGACCTCTCGTGAAAGGTCTTCTAGTCACAGTGCTGATAGGATCTCCTCTGAATGGACAGAAAACAGGTTCCTTTCAGGGCTTTCTTAATCCGAGGGAACAAAAAGAAGTCTGCTTGGCTGATGTCAGAACTTTAAGGGAGGTTGGACAGCATTAGCACCTTGTGTTTGGTTGGGAACTCATTCTGAACTGATGTTCTGAAGAATTCACTCATCTGAAGAATTCACTGATGCTGTAAAAAATTTACTGATGTTCTGAAGGATTCGCTGATGTGCTGAAGAATTCACTGATGTGCTGAAGAATTCACTGATGTTCTGAAGAATTCACTGAAGACTTGTAGCTAATTGTGGCAAGGCACGTTGTTAGGAATGAGTTGCCAGGTAGTGGAGATGTCCTTTCTCGCCCTGATGACCCTTTTCCAGTCTTTCCAGGACATCCACAGAGTAGGCAGCATTAACTGTGTCCTTGAGGAACAAACTCCTTATGGACCACTCCTTTACTGTCGAAAAAGAAAGGGAGCATTGTTTTCACTATTGATTTGCTCATTATTGCCTCTTTGGGCTTGTTTGTCTTGTGAACCCTCCTTCAAGGCCTTTAACCACTTTGAAACTCATGGGTAAGCCTTGGGAATCATTTTGTTAGTCTACTCTCAATAGATTTTAACAGTTGATTGTAAAACTTAATTGATAACGTTGCTTGATCGTCGATTCCATTTCTTTGTGACAAGGTTGGCATGCAGAGGTTTATAATAACTCATCTCCTGCTTCTTTCACAGCTTGGAGAGCACTGAGACCAACTTTGTGGCAAAGTTCAGCATCCTTCCCACCTACTCCAAGTAATTTCATCAAACTCCGACCAATGGGAGCGATGCGGGAAATTCAATTGCATTACTTTAGGAAGGCATGCTGTATGTCAAGGTTCTAGGAATTTCTATGATAGTCGGTGGATTAAATTTATAGGGTATTATTAAGGTCATTAAGACAGTTCATGTCAGTTAATTGGAAGTTCACTGAAGCCCTCGTTTTCACTGATATACTACCTTGATCAAAAATTTCCCGGAATTTATTCAGAAAATTAAAAATACAAGTTTATTCATCTAAATCTATATTGTCCCCTTCAAAGTAATCCCCATCGACTGCAACACACTTATGCCAGCGCTTGATCCAATACTCGAAACATTTTTTATATTCGGTTTTCGGTATGTCCATCAGTGCTTCCTGCGATTTTTCCATTACTTCCTCTCGGCTGCTAAAACGCGTTCCCCGTAATGGTTTTTTAACTCGATTGAACAGAAAGAAGTCACAGGGAGCCAAATCAGGTGAATTCGGTGGCTGTTGGATGGTATTTGTTGCATTTTTCGTCAAAAAATTACGAATAATGATAGCACTGTGCGACGGTGCGTTATCATGGTGCAAAATCCACGAGTTTTCTGCCCACATTTCTGGTCTCTTTCGGCGAATTGCTTCACGCAAACGTCTCATAACGCCCAAATAATACTCTTTGTTTACTGTCTGGCCTTCTGGCAAAAATTCATGATGCACTACACCGTTGTAATCCATGAAAACGTCAGCATTGCCTTCTTTTTTGACTGAAAACGACGTGGTTTTTTTGGTCTCGGCTCATTTGGTGAACGCCATTCACTTGCCTGATGTCTGGATTGCGTGTCGTACTCATAAACCCACGTCTCGTCTCCAGTAATGATCCTTTTGATGAATGTGGGATCGGATTCAGCCTCGCAAATCATGTCTTTTGCGACGTCAACACGGTCTCTTTTTTGCATGAAATTGAGGTCTTTTGGAACCAACTTTGCTGCTACACGACGGAAACCCAAATCATTAACCACAATGTCTTGGGCGGATCCATAGGCAATGTTCAAGCCCTCCGCTATTTCTCTGATGGTTAATTTGCGGTTATTGACCAACATTTCTTTTACTTTATCAATTTTTTCACCGACTTTCGATGTCGATGGTCTGCCACTGCGTTCATCATCTTCGATTGACTCACGACCACTTCTGAACCGCTCGTGCCACTGGTAAACGACCGTTTTTTTTAGAGAATCGTTGCCGAAACACTTTTCCAACATTTCCAACGTCCGTGCGCCACTAAATCCGTTTTTTACGCAAAATTTAATACAAGTTCGTTGTTGCAAATTTAAATCCATTTCTGAAATTGTAAAAAATCGCCAACACACACAGAGATAGATGTACTCTTGGCTACGTAACTTTTGCAAATGTCAAGTTATGACACTAAGATTTAAAGGGAATATCAACAACAGATGTACCAATTTAACAAAAAAAACAGAACTCAAATCGGAACGATGGGAGCGCCACACGGTGGTTATTCCGGGAACTTTTTGATCAAGGTAGTATCTCTAAAATCATTGTTGATCAGTGAATATATTCAAGTTCATTTGAATCTCAGTGAAGACCTGAAGGAGGAATTGCATTTAAGCTGTTGGGAATCTCACTGAAGGTCTATGAAATCCTTATGTGTTCTATTAAATTCACTGATGGTCGGGAAATTTCACTGATTGTCAAAGAATATTACTAGTACCTCCCTGAAGGTCAGGATATTCTGTTGATTATCTGACAAGATCATGGTTAGTCAGGCAATGTCACTGAGGGTCCTAGAACTTGTAATATTGGTCAGGTAATTGCATTGAGTGCCACAGCATTTTACTTTCTGTCTTTTGACTTCACTGATGGTCCGGGAATCAAACTGATGGTCAGAGAATTATGAAGAAGGTTGTAAGAACTACAAGTAGGTCAAGGAATTGCACTGATGAAAAGGGAATTACGATAAGGTTAATAGGATCCTCACTGAAGGTCAGCAGAAATTCCTTGTCTGCTAGGAATTGTGAATACAATCTGGAAATTTTTCCTGTTCGTCAAGTTCAGTGATGTGTCTGAGAAAATCACTGTTGAGCAGTGAATTACATTGAAGTTAATTGAAACTTGTCAACATTAATTGGACACATTTATTTGTAACACTAATTGTCAAGAGATTATTCTGATTAACTGATAAATATATGGTTGTTCAACAAATGACTGATGATCAGAAATGGTCTCTGATTGTCAGGGAATACTCATTTTCTTAGAATTCATATTGATATGAATGCAAATCTCTTTGAAGACTGCCATTCTACTGATGGTTGAGGGATTTGATTTAAGCAAGTGGAAATGACTGTAGCTCATGGTTTTTCACTGATGGTCAGGGTAATTAATAGCACTTGATTGTAATCTGATGCAAGGTCAAACAATGTTACTGATGTTATGAGAAATTCACTGGTAATTAGGAAATTTTATGGATGACCAGGAAATTTTATGAAAGTTTTATGGAAACCCCTCTGGATACCAATGAATTAAACTGATGGTCAGAAAATATAGTTGAAATTAATGGAGATTCTCTGGTGATAGGGCAAGTCACTGATGGTCTGAAGAATTCACCGTTGTTCTGAAGGATTCACTAATGCTCTGAATAATTCCCTGATATTCTGAAAAATTCACTGATGTCCTGAAGAAGTCATTGATGTACTGTAGAATTCACTGATGCCCTGAAGAACTCACTGATGCCCTGAAGAATATAATGAAGTTCTGGAGAATGCACTGGTATTCTGAAGAAATCACTGATGATCTGAAGAATTCACTGATGCCCTGAATAATGCACCAATGTTCTGAAGAATTCACTGATGTCCTGAAGAATTCATTGAAGGCCTGAAGAATGGCCTAATGGTCTGAAGAATTCACTGATATTCTGAAGAATGCACTGATGTTCTGAAGAATTTACTAATGTTCCAAGGATTGCACTGATGTTCTGAAGAATTCACTGATGCACTGAAGAATTCACTGATGTCCTGAAGAATTCACTGACGTCTAGAGAATTCACTGACGTCTAGAGAATTCACTGAATGCCTTAAGAATTTACTGAAAGCCTGGAGAATTCCCTGAAGGCCTGAGGAATGCACTGATGGAATATTACTGATGATCATTGAATTTAATTTATGTTAACTGACAGTCGAAAATAATACTAATGATCTGTGAATTTCATTATCATTAATGTGAGCTTCACTGATGTTCTGAGAAATTCAATCATAGTGAGGTTATATCACTGATGCTCAGAGAACTTTGCTGTTGTCCATGAAACTTCTTTGTTGTTCTTTAGAATATCACCGATAGTTGGGAGATTACTTAAAGCATGGAAAATTTCATACCTTTGAAAAATATCATTGATTCTTCCATTGTAACATCCCTATGATGCTCCTTTTAGCTCAAGACTACAGAACAGGCATATATATGGCTCCTCAACACCTTGAATAACCCAGGGTGGAATATCAGTTTGCTGATTAATCTATTGGATTTGGATTTTTAGTGCTGATGGTAAGATTAAAATTAAGCTCAGGGGATCTCAGTGGGGTGAAAAATCTATCCTGGGTAAAAATAACATGCATTAGTTCTCCACTATGTCTACTAGAGTGTTTACAAACCATCACCAATGCTGAGCATGTTTTGACAATGCCACAAGTGAAGGTAATCAGTCATTTTGATTAACCTTTTTTGTAACACTTGAGCTAACATATGAGGTCAGTTGAAAAAATACTCAAATAGGCCATAAAAAATTTGTTTTGCTTAAAAATTAAGTCTAATTTTGTTGTTTATACCTTCTTCAAAGTACTCTCTCTGTCAATTCATAGTAATGGCTATCTATGCCTTCTTCTTATTATTATTATATATTCCATCCTCTTCTTCTTCTTATATTCATTTCCACTGTTTAATAATAAAGCACCCTCCCCTTTGGAAGTCCTCCTCCTCTTATTTAAAGGCAGTTCAGTTCTTATTAAGGTTCTTCTTATTTAATCATCAGTTGTAGTAGTTTTCTATATCGTCGTTTCTTCTTTGCTTTATTATTGTCTGTCTTCTCCACACATCATCTTATGCCTAAGTGATACACTGTCCCCTATCATCACATTTTATTTTACATTTCATTGGGAATATATGAAAAAGTTGCAAAAAGGGGCAAATATCTATTAAGCATATAATAAGGATTGTGATCAAGGATCAAGGTGATTGAATTAATTAATAGCCAGAAACAACCGTAAACATATAAATGTGCTCTCTGGTATAATGTGCTCTGAATGGTGTGCATTGTGTCATGGTGTCATTCATTGGTGTGTGTGTGTGTGTGTCATCAAGGATCCATCCATGTCCATCCATCCAATCATATCGTGTCATCCATGGTAATAAAATAGTATTAGTGTGTATGTGCACTGTTGATAATTTACTATAAATGCAGTTCACTATTCATCAGCTATTATCATTTGGATCACAGTTATTATTATAATGACGATTAGATAAGAAGGACAAGGGACCATTGCACACACAATCAATGTTGTCAACACAGGTGATAGAAAGGTCTTAAAAGGCATTGCATCATCCATCTTGTCAGTCGTCTTTTTAAAATGCATAATCCACTTTGAAAACTCGGATGTTTTCTTCTTCAAAAAGCATTATCACTATGTAAACAGCTGTCCGTACATTTCAGTATTAATTCCTTTTGATAACTTTAAACTCCACAAACTTGATATGTTGATTCATTTCTCTGTGATTTCAACAATTTCCATTTTCAGACAACAAACAGTATTCAAAACAAGAAAGGACAACAGAAACTATAACATGACTGGCACATACCATAAAATAACAAACATGACTGGCACATACCATACCTCGACAATCTGCCAAAGCACAAAGATGGCTCCTCATTGGGTTGCTCAGGCAACTAGCACCTAGCTAGATTGGGCAGGGCTATAGTCTGACTCATAGCAGGAAGATTTCACCATTTTGTATATTTATTGGATGGATATAAAATCATATATGGGACATTTTTATGGATTCAAAAGTCACTAAAAACTTTGGAAATATGGGGATCAAGATGATGCAGTGGCTAATGTACTGGCTTCCCGCTCAGAGGGCGTGGGTTCAAATCCCAGTGGTGGTGTTGAATATTTTTCAGAGGTATCTCAATCCCTACTTGAGGTGCTTTGTGGAGGGCACTTTGAGTGAGTATGCCGTCCGTCAGATGGGACGTTAAACTGCGGACCCCTTGGCGCCTTTCGTAAAGAGTAGTAGGCTAATGCCGACACCAGGTTTCTCTCTCCACCCTTCATCCTTTCCTGTCCATCCCCTATGGCGCAAATGACCTTAGCTGTTGGTAGCCTCCCCTAAAAACTACTACTACTACTACTTTGGAGATCTGTTTGTATTCATACTGAATTGTTTAATAATTCTCAAGGCTTCAAACTAACTATTCTGTAAGATCCTGTGCAATTAACTCACTCATGCAATCATCAGGTTAATGATACATGTAACACATGCGTTGTGTACTATGGATATGCTGTCAGTTTCCTTCTTTACAGTGTCTCTGTTAGGCTTATTGCTATTTTAAATGTTTTTCAGCTTAGAAATGAGTAATTCATAAACCATACTATGCATACAGTAATTCTTAAGTACCCAATTGAAACATGCATTCAAGAGACAAATTGAATTTATTTTAATAATATAATAAAATTTTAAGAACATAAGGGTATGATTGGGAATGGTTTTAATATTGTTACCATAATGGGACATGGAAGAATTTTGTAACTGTAAAGTAATTTCCTATGGTCAATATTATTGTCATATGCATGTGAAATTAATGTTAATTTTTGTAAACATATGAATTGACTTATTATTTCTGAAAAACTAAGTTCATATAATACAAAATGTTCAGTGGGTGATGTATATGGTGTTTATTCTAGCACCCCTCTGCTCAAACTAGATGATAGAGCAGGCATATATATGGCTTCTTGATTCGTTGGATAAGCCAGGGTTGAATATCAGGCATTGATTACCCTTTCCAAATATTTTCTTCTCCCCTATGCTCCCAAAAAATTCATATTATTCAATTTTAACATTTTAGCTACATATAACATTCTTACTTCCAGTGGAATCATGTAAATTTAATGCAAACACTGTGAAGCATGATGAAATGTTGCCCAACCTTCAGTGAAATATCCAGATCTTAATTAAAACCATTCATCTTCACTCAATACCTCTGGTCGTCAGTGAATATGCCTTGACCTTTTGCAAAATCTAAAAGACTGGTGAAACTTTAAGAGAGCTTCAGTGAAATCCATAGTTTTTCTGTTGAAGGCATGGAATTAACTGATCATTAGTGAAATTCCACTTCTCTAAATACACTGGATGAAAGTTATAGCCCCCAAACTTAACATGTGTTGAGGGGGAATGTTACTTCCACATGCCACCAGGATTGCTTCTGATGGCCATTTTGTTTGTGGTCTAAAAAGCATGTGTGCTTTTGTTTTCAGCCTACACTCATATGTTACAAATATCAATCAATTTTTTAATGAATTTTTAGATACATTCATTGATTTTGAATGATATGTGCTGAGTATCAATTTAGTCTGCTGATTGTCAGTGCAATGGCACTATGTTCAGTGAAATTTCTGACTTAAAAAGGAACTACAAACATTTCCCCAGCTGTAAATCAAATTTTATGGATTGTGATGAAACATGGATTTCAGTGTTATTACAGCCATAGATGGACTGCACCTGAGCTTTAAGAAAATCCCATGACTTCAGTGAAACCTTGCCTTATCTTCAGTTAAACCTTGCCTCACCTTCAGTGAAACCTTGCCTCACCTTCAGTGAAACCTTGCCTCACCTTCAGTGAAACATTGCCTAACCGTCAGTGAAACCTTGCCTCACCTTCAGTGAAACATTGCCTGGCTTTCAGTAAAACCTTGCCTCACCTTTAGGTAAACCTTGTCTCACCTTCAGTGAAACCTTGCCTGGCCTTCAGTAAAACCTTGCCTGACATTCAGTGAAACATTGCCTTCCTGTCAGTGAAACATTACCTGGCTTTCAGTAAAAACTTGCCTCACCTTCAATGAAACATTGCCTCACCTTCAGTGAAACTACCTTGCCATCAGTGAAACCTTGTCTGACCTTCAGTGAAATATACGACCTTTAAAAAGGCTAACTCTCTTCAGTGTTATCACATTTTCTTCAATTATAAAACTTAAACTTGATGAAATCGTGAATAAAAATTAGCTTATATCCAATGAAATAACAGGATTTTCAGTTAAATTAGCTGACTCTGGGGAAAAAGCTTTCCTTCAGTTTAATTATGTCTGATTTGGGTAATTTCACACATATTTAAGGATATACGTGGACATCAGTAAAATCTGAGCTAACTTTCAGTGACAATTACTGTTTTGAAAACGGAATATCCAGTCCTTCAATGAATTTTCGCTGAAGGACTGATCTTCAAGGAATTCCCTTTGTTTCAGTGAAATTCTCAGACATCTTAAAATTTGCTCTTTCAATGAGACCTCTTCATCAGTGTAATTTTGCATTCTTTAAGTGAATTCCCTGGCCTTAAATACATCTCACAATCTTTAGTGTAATTCACTTGCTATATTTTATTTTTTATTTCAATAGCACTTTCTTCAGTAAATTCAACTCAAGTTTAAGAAAATCTAATTTCTTCAGTGAAATTTTGCAGAACTTTTAATGAAGTAATCATAGTTTTGAATGCAGTTTGCTTGTTTCCAATCAGTGTTTTCTATTCTTCAGTGTGATCACACATTCTTCAGTGTTATAACACTGCCATCAGTAAAATAACCATATTTTCAGTAAAATTTGATGATCTTCAATAAAATCTCATCGATTAGTTTGAACATGGCTGTCTGTGAACTTATTCTGATATTTCTAAACAAAATCAAATAACCAATATGTTAATTTTAGTGCATCTATCAGAGTTACAGTGAAATTAGAGTTAAAATTTAAATTTTAAGTTTTTAAGTGTTATCAAACCTTCAGTGAAATTCCTAGATTTTTAATCAATATTTCAGTGAAATTCATTGTTTTTTTCTGTATGCGAATGGTATTTCCAGCTTTCCAAGTGTTATCTAACCTTCAGTGAAATTCCCAGATTTCAAAGCAATACTTAAGTGAAATTTCTGCGGAACATCAGTGAAGTGCACTGTTTTTTGCTGTATGGGAATGGTATTTCTAGCTTTCCAAGTGTTATCTTACCTTCAGTGAAACTCCCTGATTTTCAAGCAGTACTTCTGTGAAATCTCTGCAGAACATCAGTGAAATTCACTGTATGCGAATGGTATTTCTAGCTTTCCAAGTGTTATCAAACCTTCAGTGAAATTCCTTAATTTTTAAGCAATACTTCAGTGAAATCTGTGGAGGACATCAGTGAAATTCAGTTTTTTGTAGTATGTGAATGGTATTTCTAGCTTTTCATTGTATACATTACTTATTTTATTTCTTCAAAACTATTGAAACTGTTAACTTTGGCAAAATTTTTATCAATTTATAGAGAAATCTTTAGATCTAGGGCAAAATTTTATGACTTCAAAAGAAATTTCCTGTTCTTCAGTATTTATAAATCTTCATTCTCAGTGAAATTTCCTAGCGTTCAAGGAAATGTTATTATTTTAGAAATATCTTATGGTACTTTTTGCAAAATTTACTGACTTTCAATTGAATCTTCATTGACGATCAAGGCTAATCAGTTAAATTTCCCTACACCCAATTATGTATCTCAGAGTTCGGTGAAATTTTGCTGGGCCTGAGAAATTTGCTGATCTTCAGCGCTATTCACTTTACTTCACTCAGTGCTATTTCTTGATGTTAATGTGAAATCTGTAGACTTCAGTGAAAAATTATCAGATCTCAGGTACAATTCATTGATTTTGAATCAATTTCACTGAATCACATATAAAAAATCCTGTGTTTTAGTGTAATTACACAGCATTTCATTGATTTCCTGTACAGACACCAAAACTGACAAACTTAAGTCAAATTTTAATATGATTTTCCATTAAATTGTGATTCCTTGAAATGAAATCCCATATGGGTTTTTAGGTTATTCATACATGTCAGCTTTGACTGAAAACTATCTGACCTGCAGTCATAACTCTGTATTGGTACTAATCTTCCTGTTTATCCAGGCCGTTGAATCCTTCAAATTAGTTTTGTGGCATTTGATTGAACCAGTGATGCTTCTACATCTTAAAGCAGTCCTCAAATGTAGATTTTGGAATGGTCTTTACGGCTTGCTGGTCATATTACTCTTGAAACGTCAAACCGCTTTCGTTTCAGCTCCATTTTCATTTACAGGAACATATAAAAGTCACAGGGAGGCTCTGATGAAGGTATACAATCTTGGTTTTGCCAAAAATTGTTACACAAGGTCCGATGAGTGAGCTTGGGACTTTAATTGTGGTCAAGAAGCCAGTTACTGCTTGACCAGCGACATGGTCGCTTTCTTCTCATGGTGTCATGTAATCTACTACCAGAACTTCAACAACATAATGTACTTTGTTGATTTTCTGACCTAATAAAGCATATTTGTAGTGAGAAAAACTCATGCAATCAAGAAAAACAATTTAAAAAAATGCATTTTGGATACTTTTTGAAGACATCTCGTTGTTAATTGATAAAACAGCACGATTCCTTAATTTTATTAAGAAGTTATAAATATTTGTCGACCATTTTTTTTATAACTCAACAAGAATGCAATTTCACAATTTCAATCACAAAAAAACACAATGTCATTCAACATAAGTTGTGAATAACATTGAGGAGTTTATCTTACGACTAATGCAAATATTATTGAGCACCAAACAAATCACATCCTCGAGCACAACCAAGTTACAGAAAAGAAGATTCAAAAAAATGTTTCTATGGATTAGTAACTTATAAGAATAAATAACCCTTAATTACTTGTATAAATTCAAATCCAGTGAAATTATTGTTTATGGCTGCCAGGATTGACTTCAGTTTCTTCAGTTGACACTTCAGTTTTCCCGGCTTGTTTCTTAAACTGAATACCCGGACAAAACTGTGACTTCAGTCTCTTCAGTGACTTCAGTTTCTTCAGTTGACACTTCAGTTTTCCTGGCTTGTTTCTAAACTGAATACCCAGACAAAACTGTGACTTCAGTTTCTTCAGCTGACATTTCAGTTTTCCCAGCTTGCTTCTTAAACTGAATACCTGGACAAAACTGTGACTTCAGTCTCTTCAGTGACTTCAGTTTCTTCAGTTGACATTTCAGTTTTCCAAGCTTGCTTCTCAAACTGAATACCCAGACCAAGCTGCTTCAGAAGCAGATGCGACTATATACAACAAATTATTCAAAAAGAAAACAAAATAAATAAATATATATATATATATATACAAGAATAATTAATAATATAAACAGCATCCGCAGTATCATTCCACTAAAGTATCAGTAGCAACATATCTTGGCAGTGGAGACAGTGATCATCTGAAAGTAAACAAAAGAATTAATTAAACTTTATTCATAATATCATAAACCCTTGATTATACAGTATTATATTAGAGTAGACTTGAAAACTAATATAAACAAATGCTTTGTACACCAAAAACAAATGGAGCTCCAGAAGCACTCCTGGTCAGGGCATGTGGAAGTAACATTCCCCCTTCAACACACATGCTCGGGTTTGAGGTTGTTACATTGTTCATCCAGTGTAGTATTTTGAGAAGTGGATGAAGTATTTGAGACGTGTTCTATTGTTGTGTGCTATATATGTCAACAATTGCAAGTTTAAAGAGCGTGACTATTATAAAAGTGACTCCTACTGAGATTCAATCGTCTTTTTAAAGGCTGTTTATTATGGTGTACGATGCTGTTGATAGGTCCACTGTTAATCTGATATGGGTGATAAAATATCGTGGTTGCGAGCCTGGGAAAAGGCTATAATTGTTGATAATGAAACACGAGCAGCGGACGTCCAAGATCACTGACCCACAGACGATATATAGACATTAAAGTAAACTCGTCTTTTTGTAGATTTGATTCAAAAATGACCAAAGGCGAATCACTTATATCAAAAGCGTATATATCGCATATCACACCATATATATTGGAATAATATATCTAATTGTGGAATGTGATATCGGCTTCATTATTACTTAGTGAACATTAATTGGGATGATAATACCTCTCCGTGATAAATCTATGTTCACGATAGGTCCACCACGCCCTCTCTCACAGACACAGAGAACACAAACAGACAAAACCATCCTCTTCCTTATTATTCCCCCTTAATGTGATCTTGCGATGCCTTCCTTGCGATTTTTATTCTTTTCCTCTCAACTCAAAAAGACACCTCAAAGGATAATAATCATTACACCTTGGATGATTATGAGGTTGAAGGCATCAAATTTGATCAACAGTATGCTGTTTAAACTTGCCATGTTGTCACCTATAGCACACACTGAAACACGTATCCATACTTCATCCACTTCTGAAAATACACTGGATGAATTAAATGACCTCAAAACTGCACATGCATGTTTAGGGAGAATGTTACTTCCACATGCCACCAGACCAGGAGTGCCTTTGAAGCTCATTCTATTTGTAGCACTAGAACACGTCTCCATGCTTAATCAGTTCCTTAAAATACTAAACTGGATGAATATATTGACCTCACAACTGCAAATGCGTGTTTAGGGAGAATGTTACTTCCACATGCCCAGACCAGGAGTGCTTCTGAAGGTCATTTTGCCAGTTGTTTTCAAGCATGTGTTCTCATTGGTATTCAGTCTACTCTCGTAAAGTATTATGTATCCCTGAATGAGCCTGGATTATACATTCAAAGATTTATCATGAAAAATTTAGAGCATTTTTCATAAATAATTTATATATTGTTTACTACACACTCATGGAACAATCCACACACAAGGTTTGTACAAAGAGTATTTTGAAAAGTTTAAGAAATTGTTGTACTTTGATTAATAAGCTCCTTTAACATGAAATAACTTAAGTGAGCAAAAACAATGGTCCTGAAAAGGCCTTTAATTAAGAAATGACTCAATGGATATCAAACAACGAGGGAAATTAAAGGTTTCATTTGACTGCACTTCGTACTACTGAGGTTTGTCAATAGCACTTCTTCAGCTAGAGTTTTAGCATCACTATTGCTCGTAAAATATTGCCAAATTTGTTTACAAATCACATTATAACTGAATTTTTTATTGAAAAGTTAAATAATATGTCATCTGAATCAATATATAATGAAACTTGAAGAAAAATCCGCAAGAAAGCCAGCCATAAGATAATAATAATAATCAATTAACAGTGGAAATGAATAGATAAGCCATTGAGAATCGTTAACAAGCTATGAACATAACTGATCTAGTATACAAATAAAATTTGCCCACAACAACGATTGGGTTTTTCTACAAGAACGTCGACTACACCATGGAGACAGATGCTTAAAATAGATTGACATGGTTATCTATGCCAAACAAATTATGATTTTACTATCCCATCTAATAAAAATACAAAATGAGGTCATAAAAACAAATTTTGTTTAAAAATATCATCTACATCTTATATCCATCCAATCATGTCATTCATGATAATAATATACGAGGGTCATCCGGAAAGTAGTACCCGTTCGTGCCGCATGAAGTGCTGACGACGCAAGTAGCCGCTGGACGAGGTCAGATAGCTTCAGTGGCTTGTCTGCCTTCTCTGAGCCAAGTTGCGTGACGCTAGCATTGCCTGTGTTGTTTCTGTGATTGTTTACAATGTTTAAAAAAATTGAGAACGCCGCCAGTTGTGAAGTGAGGGCAGTGATTAAATTCCTCAATGCAAGAAACGTTCGCCCATGTGATATTCATCGCCAATTAAAGGAGGTGTATGGAGACAATGTAATGGACGAGTCGTCTGTTCGGCGGTGGTGTCGCAACTTCAACATGGGGAGGGGGAACACACACGACGATGAGCGTTCGGGGAGACCGTCTGTCATTACAGACCAACTGGTGAGCTCAGTTGACGAATTCGTGAGGAACGATCGGCGCGTCACAATTGATGACATCTGTGAGCATTTTCCCAATGTTTCTCGAACAATTGTTCATGAAATTGTTAAACACCATCTGCATTATGCAAAAATTTGTGCAAGATGGGTCCCTCGCGTATCTCAATGAGCTGGCGGCGAAGGACTATGCAGCAGGAATACAGAAACTTGTCACACGTTATGACAAATGCCTTAATTTGCTTGGAGATTATGTTGAGAAGTAGTTTAAAGTATCCTCTTTCAAATAAAATTTTTTATGTTTGTTAATATTTACTTTTGTGTCTTTATTTCACGAACGGGTACTACTTTCCGGATGACCCTCGTACATTGTAGTAATGTGTGCACTGTTGATAATTTACTATAAATTCAGTTCATATCGGCTAAGTTAATTTTGTAATATTAAAAACACATTTGTTACTTTATAATACCTATACTTACATATCTCTGTGTGTTTTTGTCTGTGCTTATTTATTTTATGGAATGTCTGCTTGAAAAAAGGTACGTACTGTACTACCCTCTTCAATACTACCTTGATCAAAAAGTCCCGGAATAACCACCGTGTGGCGCTCCCATCGTTCCGATTTGAGTTCTGTTTTTTTTTGTTAAATTGGTACATCTGTTGTTGATATTCCCTTTAAATCTTAGTGCCATAACTTGACATTTGCAAAAGTTATGTAGCCAAGAGTACATCTATCTCTGTGTGTGTTGGCGATTTTTTACAATTGCAGAAATGGATTTAAATTTGCAACAACGAACTTGTATTACATTTTGCGTAAAAAACGGATTTAGTGGCGCACGGACGTTGGAAATGTTGGAAAAGTGTTTCGGCAACGATTCTCTAAAAAAAACGGTCGTTTACCAGTGGCACGAGCGGTTCAGAAGTGGTCGTGAGTCAATCGAAGATGATGAACGCAGTGGCAGACCATCGACATCGAAAGTCGGTGAAAAAATTGATTAAGTAAAAGAAATGTTGGTCAATAACCGCAAATTAACCATCAGAGAAATAGCGGAGGACTTGAACATTGCCTATGGATCCGCCCAAGACATTGTGGTTAATGATTTGGGTTTCCGTCGAGAAGCAGCAAAGTTGGTGCCAAAAGACCTCAATTTCATGCAAAAAAGAGACCGTGTTGACGTCGCAAAAGACATGATTTGCGAGGCTGAATCCGATCCCACATTCATCAAAAGGATCATTACTGGAGACGAGACGTGGGTTTATGAGTACGACACGCAATCCAGACATCAGGCAAGTGAATGGCGTTCACCAAATGAGCCGAGACCAAAAAAACCACGTCATTTTCAGTCAAAAAAGAAGGCAATGCTGACGGTTTTCATGGATTACAACGGTGTAGTGCATCATGAATTTTTGCCAGAAGGCCAGACAGTAAACAAAGAGTATTATTTGGGCGTTATGAGACGTTTGCGTGAAGCAATTCGCCGAAAGAGACCAGAAATGTGGGCAGAAAACTCGTGGATTTTGCACCAATGATAACGCACCGTCGCACAGTGCTATCATTATTCGTAATTTTTTGACGAAAAATGCAACAAATACCATCCAACAGCCACCGAATTCACCTGATTTGGCTCCCTGTGACTTCTTTCTGTTCAATCGAGTTAAAAAACCATTACGGGGAACGCGTTTTAGCAGCCGAGAGGAAGTAATGGAAAAATCGCAGGAAGCACTGATGGACATACCGAAAACCGACCGTAACTTTTGCAAATGTCAAGTTATGACACTAAGATTTTAAGGGAATATCAACAACAGATGTACCAATTTAACAAAAAAAACAGAACTCAAATCGGAACGATGGGAGCGCCACACGGTGGTTATTCCGGGAACTTTTTGATCAAGGTAGTATATCTCCTAACTAAGGCCATTATAAACTTTATTCTGTTTAAGAATTCAGTCTTCTACACACATATCAATGATTTTGTTATCTATACCATCTTCAAAGTACTCTCTCTGTCAATTTGTAGTAATGGCTATCTATGCCTTCTTCTTATTATAATATATATATTCCATCTTCCAGTATTAGTGTGTGTGGGTACTGTATATTGTCCTAAATTCAGTTCATTATTTAAATCAACAAAAGCAATAAATTATTGAACCCCTGGCTATACGAAAAGCTTTATATTAAATATGAAATAAGATAGGTCCAAGAATACAACCTTGTGGGACACACAAACTTATTAATTTTTCCACATTTTAACAGTTATCCATTCTTAAAATTTTCCAAATGTCAAAAAAAAACACATACCTTAAGTCTTACAAGTAAATAAAAGCTAAAATTTACCAAAACTTCTCTATTGCTGAATAGCAATGAGATTTATCTAAGCCTTCTCATCTCGTTTGTCACTTTTCTCAGTTAAAATATAACCAAATTTCGTAATTTTACAGATATACACCATATATACAATATACAGGCTACAACTGTGCAACCTGGTGCATTCTGTTGGTCATGACATGGACTATAGCCCTGACTACTAGCAGTGCAAGACGGGTCCGGTTCTATGTCCTTACCACTCGTTGAAAAACTGTCCGAATGAAAGCCAATATGAACTGAATTTATAGTAAATTATCACATTGGTATCATGCCACGCAGGCCATGACATGGATTATGAAGCCCCACCCACAAGATGAGACCCATTAAGCCATCTGTCCTTGGCAGATCATTGAGCTGTACATATAACATACAAGTTAATTTATTTTCTGTTGTCCCTGTTTTTAATGTTTGTCCAAATGGAAAATGATGAATTCACGGAGCACCGAATTCACAGAACGTGCACTGACAGCTGTTTACATGGTGATAATAATGCTTTCTGAAGAAGAAAACATCCTTTGTTTTCAAAATGGATTTAAGCATTTCATTGAAGATGGCCAAGATAAGATGCCAAGACGGATTAAGACGCAAAGGCCTTTATAAAGACCTTCCTATTCCCATCACCTGTGTTTGACGTTGATACAACATTGATCGTGACAGTGCAATGGTCCCTTGTCCTTCTTCTTATCTAATCGTCATTATAATAATAATCTGTGATTTCTGAATGATGATAATAGCTGAAGAGTGAACTGAATTTATAGTAAATTATCAACAGTGCCCACACACGCTAATACTATTTTATTACCATTGAATGACACGATATGATTGGATGGATGGACATGGATGGATCCTTTGATGGCACACACACACACACCAATGAATGACACCATGAAACAATGCACACCATTCAGAGCTCATTATATCAGAGAGCACATTGATATGTTCGCCGTTGTTTCTGTATAATTAATTAATTCAAATCACCTTTGATCTAATGATCATCACAATCTTCTTTATTATTATTCTTAATAGATCTTTGTCCCTTTCTTATGACTTTTTATCCTGTATATTCCCGATTAATAAAATGCATTGAAATGTGATCATAATGATGATTGGGGGGGACATTGGGCGTGTCATATCACTTTGGGGGCACACGAGATGATAATAATATGTTTGTTGGAGAAGAGATGCAATAAATAATAATAAAGCAAAGAAGAAACGACGATATAGAAAACTGCGTCTACTGATAAT
This sequence comes from Hetaerina americana, assembly GCF_022747635.1. NCBI lineage: Eukaryota > Metazoa > Arthropoda > Insecta > Odonata > Calopterygidae > Hetaerina > Hetaerina americana. The sequence goes on along the minus strand of NW_027287041.1, from coordinate 643,034 downwards.
TAAATAAGAAGAAGAACCTTAATAAGAACTGAACTGCCTTCAAATAAGAGGAGGAGGACTTCCTAAGGGGGAGGGTGCTTGTATTATTAAACAGTGGAAATGAATATAAGAAGAAGAAGAAGATGGAATATATAATTATAATAAGAAGAAGGCATAGATCTAAGAATTGACAGAGAGAGTACTTTGAAGAAGGACAACAAAATCATTGATATGTGTATATAAGACTAAATTCTTAAACTAAATAAAAGTTTTCATGGTCTCAATTCACATATTTATTAGACAGACCTCGTTTTTGTTATGTAGACAGTTCCAGCTATTAAGAGTAAACTGTTTCCCAAGACTAGCAGGAACTCTGAATAGTTTCTGTGACATAGTATACCCGTGAATACAATCATGAACTTGTTACCGTGTTGCAATATACAAAAGTTATAAACTAATTCATACCATGAGTTCAGGAGACTTGATCGCAGTTATATATCTCCGTGAGTACGCTTTGCCAATCGATTTTACTGTCACACAGTTGACAGGAGAACCCACCGGCGTTGAGATGCTTGACCAACCTCCGGAGAAACCTTAAAGGAAAAGGATAGATTATTTGCTGTCGGGACATTCAGATGAAAACATACAGATTAAATCTTTTATACACAACGGAAGGGACTCAAGTTTATCCGACCTCTTGCCAACATTTTAACATTATTATTTAACAAGTACTCAAAGATGACTATTTGCCGTGAAATGTTAATTTTAACAAAATACTATACCCCGATGTTGCCCAGTTCTATATACCGTACCCATTCGACTGACAACAAATGAAAACACATTTTACAAGCAAAATTGAAGAAATATTTGAAGTACACTGCATGTTTTATTTTAATTATATGTACTGATCAAATGTATTTGATATAAAACCCCCGTATACCAGTCAATTATTACAATTTAATGCTTTAGAAGATACAAAATATAAACGTTTTTGCATAATACGACTGTAAGCTGAAAACTAATGCCAATAAATGCTTGTAGACCACAGACAAAATGAACTTCAGAAGCACTCCAGGTCTGGTGGCACGTGGAAGTAACATTCCCCCTTCTACACGCATGCTTAGGTCTGAGTTCGTTACATTGTTCATCCAGTGTAGTATTTTGAGAAGCGGATGAAGTATGGAGACGTGTTCTAGTGTTGTGTGCTATATATATGTCAACATTTGCGAGTTATAAACATCGTGAGTATTAAAAAGTGACTCCTACTGAGATTAAAAACATTGTTTAAAGGCTGTTTATTATGTAGTGGCGATGCTGTTGATAGGTCTACTATTGTAAATCTGATGGGTGGTAGAATTTCGTGGTTGTGAACCTGGCAAAAGCCATAATTGTTGATTTAACTTCTTTTGACTCTCTTTTGGGATTCTCATCAATTTGACAACAGTGTGTGCTATTACCATATTTTTACCTTCAATTTATTATCATCCAAGATGCAGTGATTACCCTTTGAGGTGTCTTTTTGAGTTGAGAGGAAAGGAATAATAATCGCAGAAGGCATCGCAAGATCGCATTAAGGGGGAATAATAAGGAAGAGGAGGGTTTTGTGTGTTTGTGTTCTCTGCGTCTGTGAGAGACGGCGTCGGCGAGAGCGACGGTGGACCCATCCTGAACACAGATTTATCACAGAGTGGTATTATCATCCCAATTATTGTTCAATAAATAATAATGAAGCCGACACCACGTTCCACATTGGATAAATATATTCCAATATATATGGTGTGATATGCGATATATATGCTTTTGATATAAGTGATTCGCCTTTGGTCATTTTTGTATCAAATCTTCAAAAAGACGAGTTTGCTTTGATGTTTATATATCGTCTGTGGGTCAGTGATCCCGGACGTCCGCTACTCGTGTTTAATCCAACAATAATTATTGTGGCTTTTCCGAGGCTCACAACCACAAAATTCTACCACCCATCAGATTAACAGAGTAGACCTATCAACAGCATTGTCACTACATAATAAATAGCCTTTAAACAACGATTGATTCTCAGTTGGAGTCACTTTTTAATAGTCGCGCTGTTTAAACTCGCTAAAATGTTGACGTATATAGCACACAACACTAGAACACATCTCCGTACTTCATCTGCTTCTATAAAATACTACACTGGATGAATAATGTAACGACCTCAGACCTAAGCATGTGTGTTGAGTTGGGGGAATGTTACTTCCACATGCCAAGACCAGGAGTGTTTCTGAAGGTCATTTTGTTTGTAGTACCAGATCACATCTCCATACTTCATTTGATTCTCAAAATACTACACTGGATGAATACTGTAATGACCTCAAACCTGCATATGCGTGTTTAGGGGGAATGTTTCTTCCACATGCCTAAACCAGGAGTGTTTCTGGAGCTTATTTTGTTTGTAATACTAGATCACTTCTTCATACTTCATCCGCTTCTCAAAATACAACACTGGATGAGTAATGTAACGACCTCAAACCTGCATATGCGTGTTTAAGGGGAATGTTTCTTCCACATGCCCAAACCAGGAATGTTTCTGGAGCTTATTTTGTTTGTGGTCTACAAAGCATGTGTGGATTAATTTTCAGTATATTATAGTTTAACCTGAATTGCAATACCTTTCACTGTCATCCACGAAGATACTGTTTAAACTTTCAGATGGGGTTTCCTTGATGCTCTTGACACTGGCATTATCATCATCTTCACTGTCAGAAAGGTAGAGTCGTTCTCCTAAGGCTTCTTCATCGTCCAGGCTATCAATAGGCAATGCTGACCTGGACATCTGTTCAACACACTCACCCTTGTCGTTAATATACGTTAAGCTTCCAGTAGACGCAGGTTTTTCACTAAAGAAAGTTGAAGTTTTCGGACAATAATCAACCCTGGAATAAAACCAATTGAATGAGTGCATAAAGAAACATTAAAGTCATTAGTTACACTGGCCACCAACGTTTAGAAATGATTTAAAATCTAAATTTGTACTAATACAAATAGATAAACTACCTGAAATGGTTTTTAAATAATCGAAATGTTTAAATGAAAGAGGCATATACACACCATTTCTTTTATTATGTGGATATTAATTGAATTAAAACCATTATTATGTATATTCCAAAGAAATGGCAGGGTATGCCACAGCAGGACATTGAGAGAGATCTGGGTTCGAATCCCAGTCAAGGCAAATTATTTTTATTTACTCTGAAATTCTTGCAAATTAGCAGATGACTGTTAAAACTTACTTCTGCCACATCTCCAGCAGTTTCCTTGGAATTTTACAAAGGTATAAACAGTCTAAAGGTTTAAAAGTAGGCTTGATAGCTTAACTGGCTGAAGAAGCACTCGAACGGATATTTTAGGGATCTGGGTTCAAATCCCGGTCAAGGCAAATTATTTTTTGCACTCTGATATTATTGCATTATAATTATGTACTTGTATAAGTAATTACAGTTCAAATCTATGGAGTTTTTTGTATTAGAATTGCTGTTTAAATTTTAAACTAATGATAACTTTGATAAAATTGTAACTAATTGCATTTGAATTTGAAGAACGGCTTTGAATTAAACTCAGTACATCAATTATAACATAATAAAACATTTTTTTTAGGTCAAATTACATGAAATTTCAATAATTACGACATGATCAATTGCATTTACCGGTAATTCTATCAAAAATCATTCTATTTATACATATTTATTGCATTAAACTACAATTATCAATTGGATTAACCATTAATTCCTCACATAAAATACTGTATTTATAAATAGTTATTGCATTTAACTAGAATCACCAACTGTATTCGAGGTAAATTTTATCAGAAACCATTCTATTTATAGATATTTACTGTATAAACTTAGAATAATCAAAACTAAACATCGATAGGCGATTATATTAATGATTAAACTCAAAATGAAAGTTAATTTCTATAAAATTATGAGTTTCTTTTTGATTATAAGATCCAATTATACAAATTCAAGCTTACTTTTCCTCCACATACTTAGTATAACTCATACTAAGCTTAAAAACTAATGGTTTTCTTGAGTAAAACTAATTTTTAAGGAAAAACAAACCCCATATGCACTTCTCCGGCATACTGTCGAGATAATAATGTTAACTTACCAAACCTAAAGCATCTGGGAATAAGATTAATGACTTCCTTACCTTATCATCTTGTTCACCTGGTCCGACGTCTCTCCCATCAAAGAATTGCCATCCTCCGATGACCGTACCCTGCGAGAGTACGGCATTTGCCTCCTCTTAACAGTATTCTGTTTCGCGGCACTTAACCGATCATTGTCCTTTGAATTGGTACACTTCTGGTTGTCTACGTCATCACATCTGAAGCCCAAATCCACGTAAGGCTTTAATAGCTTGTCTTTTTCAACTTTGGCACAATGGTATGTATTCCCCTTGATGTAGGCTTGCTCGAAGATCTTTCTTGAACTGCTGCCAACCTCATGATCGGTATATGGCACACGGTTTGACTTTAACCGAACGGATCGCCTCTTGTTGTAGTCTATCCGCACAAAGGTTGATCTCTGCAAATCGGAGAAGTTTTGCGGGGAGTTAGTTTTGGCGTGGTTTCGAAAAACGAATTTTTTCGGGAATTTGGACAGATTGGTATTCTGAAAGATTATTTTGTTTCGATTTGATATGTATCCTCTTAAAGTTTCTTCGTCTGATGAGAAAGGACAGTCGTCCATTGTGTCATCGCTAGATGTTGATTGAGCCTGCAATTTAAAACAACAATTGTCAATGAGAAAACATTGCAAATACTAAGGCCATTATGGCAAACGAAAATCATTTCATTCAATAAATATATATAGAAATACCGGGGTCGCCCGGAAAATAAGTGTACTGACTCCTGGGCTGGGCGCGCCGGTCCAGGCGCGCCCAGCACCGCTCTGACGGGCTGCGATTGAAGGGGGGTATGTTGGCAAGCGACACTGAAAAAGGCAGTCAGCTCTGAGCTGTGGTGTAGTGAGGAGCTCTGTTAACGCGAACCTCCACGCTTGACCCACGTCACGGAACGAGATGCCGAAGCAGCGTTATACCATCAAATTTGCGGTAAAGCTTGGGAAATCGTCTACCGAAACTGTCGGTATGATTAACCAGGCTTACGGGGAGTCAGCCATGTCCAGAAACATGATCTTTTGGTGGCACAAGATGTTCGTGGAGGGCAGAGAAGAGGTCGACGACGTGTCTTCGAGAGGTTCCCCGATGATGCCTTCGCGGGAGCGTTCCAGGAATGGGTACGCCGCTGGAACAAGTCTATTGACTCACAAGGGTCCTATTATGAGGAATATTAGCTTAAGATATGTAAAAGTGTAATAAATATTTTTTCCTGAGCTCAGTACACTTATTTTCCGGACGAACCCTGTATTCTACCAGATTTCCAGCAGTAATTTGCATTTTTCTATTCATTATTATTTAACTATTCCAGAGGGTAAAAATCATTTGCTTTGACCGAGATTCGAACCCAGATCCTTCGTAATCATATTGATAATCATGACGTTTAACATCGAAACCTGAGACGTGTTTTTTAAAATAAAGTGTGTGGAATCACTAAGTAAATCATTTATAGATCAAAGTAAGCTATCGAGGCATCCTTGTTTAAACTCTGAAATTTTGGGGGCTTTTATTTGGGATATTAATAGGGATCTGGGTTCGAATCCCAGTCAAGGCAAATGATTTATCTTACACTCTGAAATTGTTACACTGAAAATTCATACTAGCAGATGACTCTGTTAAAAGTTACTGTTTCATCATCTTCATCGCAGTTTCTTTGCAAATTTTCTATTAATTTCAACTTTTAATTCAAAAGCAAAACCATAGATATATTTACAGGGTATGACAGTTACATCTGTACAAATGAAACCTTTGTTTACAAGCATATGTATTAAAATAAAATACAAATAAAAATGAAAATCCTTTTACATATTGACAAGTTGTAGTGGTATCTGTCAAGATTAGTAGCAATACCCTAATGTAATTACACCTTCTTCATCAGCTGTGTAATGACCACCTCAAATCTTGTTCAATCCTGAATCAATCGCACATACACTCCCCTTATGAAACAGCTCTGTCCATATAATTTGCGAATGCTGCCTACGATAGCAGGATTAAGTGGAGTATGGATATGCGACAATTAGGGGATCTCTCGTCTCAGTATAATTATTATTAGTAACTCTCCTCTCGACTAAGCTAGCAAACAGAGGAGTAATAGTAGATTTGGGAGAGGTCAAAAAAGAAAAAGACATAGTATTCTCTCTCCGTAGGCCAACAGTTCTCAATCCTTTCAATTCACAAAGACATCCTCCATTAAAAATTATGCGAATTTGCAGAAAATATTGCAAAATTCCTCTGAAATCAGAGCCCGAGTGTTTCCTCCTTTGATTAATGTGATTTCCTCTGCTGAGGGAGGGGTTAGTTTTAATCCTTCCCCGTTTAGACTAACCTCCGTTTAGCATTTAATATACTTATTTATATATATATATATATATATATATATATATATATATATATATATATATATATATATACAGAAAAACTCACACGAGCGGCACAATATAACACAAATAGAAAAGAATAGACACATTTAAAAGAACACTCACATGGTAAATTGTTCGAGCTTTCGGCCCTCTCAGAGGCCTTCTTCAAGAGAGACCCTCTTGAAGAACATGTTATCCCGAATCCCTCCTGAACAAAAGAATCCGAAAACATGCGTACACTCCCAAACCTTCCTCCACCGCAGAACCCCACCCTCTCTCAATTTGCACTACATACTTCCCGGGCTTAGAATCTATACGATCAATCCTGAAAGACCTCTACCCTATCCTAAAAAATCATAATGCCACCGCCAACCTTTTTCCCAAATGCCCCTCAGTTACTTTCAAACGCCCCGCCAACCTATCCGATCTCCTCAAATCAACAAATCCACTCCTTAAATCCCCAACCCGTCCTAAAACCACTCCAACGCCTTGTAATAAACCCAGATGTAAAACATGCCCTATTTTCAAAACCAAAATCCCATCCCTCTCCCACCCGCTTTTTAACTCTCTCCCACCAATTCCCTCCTCTACTTGCACTTCTAGCAATGTAGTGTACCTTCTGAAGTGCCAACTGTGCCCGGCCTATTATATTGGGCAAACCACCACACCCCTCAATATCAGAATCAACAACCACCGAGCCTCATGCAAAAACTCTTCCTTCATTGACATGCTCCCTATCCCCAAACACGCCTCCGAACACAACACTCCCTTTGATAAATGCTATAGTGTATCAATCATAGCATCCCTCCCACCCTCTGATCCTCCTCTGAAACTGAAAACACTAGAGCAATCCTTCATCTGGCTCTTGGAGTCCTGGAACTGGCCAGGAATCAATATTAGGCACTAATTACCCTGTTCTAATTATATTTTCATCCCCCTTCCACCCCCATCACCTTCTACATTTTTCCCACCCTTCTAACGCTGCCCCTCCAAACCCGTCCCTTCGGAATTCCCTCCCCACCTTCCCCTTCCATCCATCGCTCCAGCCCTCGTATTCCCTTCAGTTCTGTCCCTCTCCTCCTTGATAAAGGTGGCAACGACCACCGAAAATTCGAAAAATAGTGAGTCTCTTTTTTTGTGTGTTTCTGTGTTTTTGTCTGTGTCCACTAGTGCTAAGTGTTATACATTTTATATATATATATATATATATATATATATATATATATATATATATATATACATACATATATAACACCCAAATACGTAATAACAGTTCTATATATTGATGATAATAATAATAATAGTAGCTCTTATCAATTGTACTCTGTGCACTTGCACACATAAATACATCTCTCTTGAATATTTAGAAGGTTATTATGACTGTTTAACAGTTGCCTATAGCTTACAGAGAACACCAATTGCAACCTTAAGTGGGACTATGATATGGGGAGGAATACAAATTGAAATTTGACCAGATTTAAGCTTCGCGCCTGGAATTAATATCCTTTATCAACATCAATCCTTTTTGCTTTTAAGAAGAATAGGCATTAATTTCTCCTAGCACGGTAATCACATTTATATGGAAATTTAAACTCGAAATTGCAAATCCAAAGTTTCATCTAACCTATATTTTTGCTACATTATAAATTGCAAGGATGTCTCTCCAAAAAGAATCAGTAAACTTCCTTCTTATTTTGAAATCAATAAGTTTATTTCGTATAGCTTTCATAAGTCCGAGTTCAACCGCCTTGGCATGTCTCCAGAATTCATTATCTAATCCCACAAAACTTCTTCATTCATCTCGATTCTCTCAACTAATTTTTCTTCGACATCCACCATTTAATTATAATAAACACAGTCTGTTCAAAAAGTAATGACATAACATTTCCCTAGCCGCTCTCCTATTGGGCAAAGCAGGATTGAAACACTTGGAATACATAAAGGGGACACTAAGCTTTGCCACAAAGCCAGTCTCAGTGCTCTCAATGCTGCGGAAGCAGCAGGAAATCCATTATTATAAACCTATGAACACCAAACACACCACAAAAAAATGGAATTGATGATAAAGCAACATTACCAGACAATCTTTGTTTTAAACTAAAATAATCTCTGAAGAGGAGACTAACAAAATGATTTGCGTGGCTTATAAGGACTGCTCTGTCTCACTCACAAGTTTTGAAATGGTTTAAAGGCTTTTAAGGAAGACCAGGAAGGGTTTCACAAGACAAACAATGCTCTGGGCAGCAATCAACCAGCAAAACTGACCATAAATGTAGCTTGCATTCACAAATATTTATACTCTGACCGTCGTTTGAGTATCAAGATAATTGCCAAAGAACTGTACTTGTCCTCTTACTGCTGTTACACATTGTTACTGAAGATTTGGCGTTGAGAAAAGTGTGCACTAAGCTTCTGGCTGAGGTTGTTTGCCAAAATACGCTTTGAGTCTGAGTTCCTGGCCAAACACCAGGTGCCAACGCTGTCTCAACCCCCTTTTAGTCCTGACGTTGCCTCAGCAGACTTTTTTCTGTTCTCTAGGATAAAGGCAGCCCTGAAAGTAACCAGTTTTTTGTCTATAGAAGAGATTCAATCAGCTCTGTGACTAGGAGATCTTTTGCAAGAGAGGTCTCTGAAGATACCCTCCAGGACACGTACCGGTCATAGGTCGAAGTTGCTGGATTAGGTGTGAAGAGGCCTAAGAAGTGTACATTGAAAAATGTTAGGAGTTTGTGAAAATCTTTTCAATAAATTACTTCAATTCCATTTCCACAGCTTGGAAAGAGATCTGTAGAGGCCTAAGAAGAGTACTTTGAAGAATTTTGAGAGTTTGTGAAAATCTTTTCAATAAATTACTTCAATTCCATTTCCACAGCTTGGAAAGAGATCTGTAGAGGCCTAAGGAATGTACTTTGAATAATTTTAAGTGTTTCTGCAAATCTGTTCAATGGATAACTTTTAAAAAAATAATTGAATTACTGTTGGGACAAATCCTTTTCAACAAATAATATATTAATTCAAATCTGCACTAAAATGAAACAGTTATGTTATTTTGTTTCTATTGAAACTGATACAACCAAATTAATCAGATATATTTTGTTGAACCAGATTGCCATAGAAGAATAAAAGTCCTTGTCTTAATTAGTGATTTCCTCTAAGCACAGATAGATGCTTCAGAGGAAGTCCCAAGAATATCTACACAATGATGTGTACTATCTATGATGTTGGAAGTTTGCTTCTCATATGAATAAACTTAAAATCAATTGCAATTCAGCTATACTAATGAGATTTTTGTTTTGATAGAAGGCATCAAATTGTAACCATTAAGAAGACATAAACACAGATACTATATGTACTTTTTAATAATTTCACTCAAATATTTATAGTTATTTTCTTCTACTTCAGCTGTCTTCCTGCTGCCTTTTCATCCGTAACATTTTCAAAACTGTACACAAAAGATTAATGACCACGGCAAACAAATCACACGCAACAAGTCTACGCTACGCAAGTTTAGTAAAAAAGTGATCACTAGGGTAACAATATTAGGATGCTCTTGTACTGCTAAATGCAGTGGTACCCAAGTGTATCTAAGACAAGCGTGCGTGTGCTGATGGACTCTATGCGTTACTTGGAATTGCAACAAGTTAATAACATCTATGAATACAATGGAAAAACATTAGAACTAATTTTTCACAAATTCAAATTTCACTTCCATTTCCCAGGATAACAATCCTTAACAATCATGTGATCCCTATTAGTCTGCCATTAATGTTTATCATCAACAGCTATGTCCAATACAGATAATGGATTTTTGGTTGTGCAAAAATGACTTGAAGTGATGCGATTTTTTCCCCTGAAAAATTACCCATTAACTATTAACTGGCTTTACAAAATAATCGATCGAAATACGAATGAGACTTTTAACTTACTTTAAAGATATTTTACAGGGTTTGTTGCTTAAATCCAGACATATTTCAATTTGAATTTCCAAACATATCTTAGTACTTCCTCTGGATGTCTTGATAGGCTTTCTTGAAAGCTATAAGCATCTAGTAAACAGTCATAACCTTAAAATGACCGAGATGTTGGGAAATAATTATCCTCAAATTGCCTGCCAGGCAAGGTTTCAAAGAATAAGATACAAATTTCAAGCAAAAAATCACACGCAACAAATCTACGCAATTTTGGTAAAAAATTGATCACCAATGTGACACTATTAGGATGCTTGTATATTCATATTTTAAATGCAAAATTAAGTAGCAGGTGCAAAATTATACGAGTAATACCCCTTTCCTCATCATTCAATATGCAAGCAATCACTCGTCAAGAGAGTAATTAGAGGGAAAAATAATTTTGCTCATCATGCAAATTGATTGCCATGCAAATTTCCACTGAAATAGATGAAAATTTTAAGGAAAAACTCATAGGCCCAGCTACAGACAGCTATATACTACTCTTGGAGAACCGATGAAGAGCTGAATCTAGTGTTTAATCCTTCTAGATTTGATGTAATTAAAACAAACAGTGGGGTACCTCAAGGCTCGATTCTAGGTCCACTTTTATTCCTCATATTAACTGGTGAAATTGATGCTTATTTCCATAATGGTGAATTAATACATTATGCAGATGAGAGACCTAAATTAATAATCTGAGATTATTTAAGATATGATAGGCATGACACTATAAAATCACATTTATTGACTTCAAAACTAGTGTCGGCATGACTATGTAACTTTCTAATTAAAAACTGCTATTCTGTAACATTCAGTGGGAAAAGAAGTCGACAAAGTTATCAATATAGACTAAGCAATTATCCTACAGCCCGATTAACAAATATAAAAGACCTCAGGAGTCATATTTGACTCACAGTTAAAATTCTATGAACATTATGACTAAGTTTAAACTAAAGAGTACAAATCACATGGATTTATCTTTAGATACTGTTAAAACTCCAAACCTATCGATCCATTTCAAATTCTGTTTATCCCATCAGTTAGGTCTCTCTGTAAATACTGCTCTACTGTCTTGTCAAATTGCTATAAACTCCATATTCATACAATTGATTGTGTCAAGTAAATTCACAAGCAAAATTACATTCAAATTCAATCTTCACAAAGAACTTTATGGTTATCATGAAATGTTACCTCTACTAAACCTTCCCTTCTTGCATAAACATGGCAAAATCGATAACATAACTTATCTTTATAAATTACTGCATAACGAGATTGATTCGCAAGAACTCGTAATGGGATAATAACTTTCCAAGTACCTTTACATGAAACACAGGATGAAGCACTCTTTTAAATTTGATATTAAGCACAAAATTACACTTTATTCCTCGCCTATAAGCCAGATTAAAAGAGAGATGCCAACAGTTGTGTGGAATTGTATCCACCTAATTCTTATCTTACTGGGATCCACTAAAGAAACGTCATTAAAATACCATTAAGAATTGAAGAATATTATTTATTGCTGTCGAGATCTTGTATTTCAATAATTCGTTCATAATGATCATTGAGAAAACTTTTGTAGTCGATACCAACAGGTCTACTTAATAAATGCTATAAAAACTTATCATTTAGTACCATCACCTGGCCTGTAACGAATACTATCTCACTAATAATCTGTTTGTATTTTTTAATTTGGAATATAATTTAATATTGACATTTTGTCTAGATTAATTAACCTAACTAGGCATGTTTACATAACTGTATACCTTTGGTAAATTTTTCTCATGCACTGCAAATCAATATTCCATTTCAATTCTGAATAATTATTCAATACTAAATGACGAGTATGTAACTACATGTAATTTGTACCTGTACGTAAATATTTTTTTATAACTGTGGAATTTACATAAGTGGTCTTTGGATTTAAATGGGCGAACTGATACAATCTGTCTACCCACTAAGCTAGGCACCAGTTGCCTTTTGAGACCCAAAGAGGAGTTTGCTTTGGTGGATCTTTGAGCTGTCCGTATGGTAGGACAGTTATGTTATAGTTTCCGTTGTCCCTCCTTGTTTTCAATACTGTTTGTCGTTTGAAAATGGGAATTCAAGAAATCACTAAGCCACGAATCCACATATCAAGTATATACGGTGAAGTACGGTGGCAAAAGTTATCGATAAATTACTGAGAAATGTACTGACAGCTGTTCATACGGTGATAATGCTTTCTGAAGAAGATAACATCCAGTATTCAAAGTGGATTAAGCATTCTATTGAAGATGGACGAGCTAAGACACTATGACGGAAGATGCAAGGCCTTTTTAAGATCTTCAACCACTTGCATTGATGACAACATTGATTGTGTGTGCAATGGTCCCTTGTCCTTCTTATCTAATCGTCAAAAAACTGTGATCCGAATGATGCCAGCTGATGAACTGAATTTAGGAAAATCAACAGGGCACACTGATTTAACCGAACACAATAGATAAGTTCCAAAGAAACTGCGGGAGATGCCGCAACAGTAACTTTTAACGGAGTCATCCGCTAATGTGCATTTCAATGCAACAATTTCAGAGTGTAAAAATCATTCGCCTTGACTGGGACTCGAACCCAGATCCCTCAATATCCGGTCGAGTGCTTTAGCCACTAAGCTACCGAGGCGTCCTCTTAAACTCTGAAATTTCTGGGCTTTTAAAGGAACTAGATGTTGTGACGAAATGCCGTACATACAATGTCACAGGCATAGATTCCTATTACCATAAAATGCATAAAATGAGACAATTGGGGACATATCACTTAAGCACAACATGTGGAAGACTCAATAAAGCAAGAAAGAACAATAAGAAAACTACTAAAAGAACCTAAAACTGCTGCCTTTAATTAAGAGGACGACTTCCAAAGGGGAGGGTGCTTTATTATTAAACAGTGGAAATGAATATAAGAAGAAGATGGAATATATATATATATATAATAATAATTAGAAGAAGGCATAGATAGCCATTACTACGAATTGACAGAGAGAGTACTTTGAAGAAGGTATAGACAACAAAATCATTGATATGTGTGTAGAAGACTGAATTTATAGAGCAAAATAATAAAGGTTTTTATGACCTCAGATCACGTTTTTATTCAACAAAAATCATATTTTTGTGTTATTTTGGTTACCGTGGTTCAAATTCAGCGATATTCCAATGAAATCTTGATCGAAAACGTTCTTCAAGTGCTATTTTTGTGATTTACAAGCTTAGGATTTGTAGAGAAGAGAGACAATATCAAAGGAACGAAACAACAATAGAAAACTAATTTAAAACAACCTTAATAAGAACTGAACTGCCTTTTTAAATAAGAGGAGGACGACTTCCAAAGGGGAGGATTCTTTATTATTAAACAGTGGAAATGAATATAAGAAGAAGAAGGTGGAATATATAATAAGAAGGAGGCATAGATAGCCATTACTACGAATTGACAGAGAGAGTACTTTGAAGAAGGAAGGGCACCAAATCTATGTAGATAGTTAATAAACCTTAGTTTTTTGTTGTAATAATGAAACACTTCCAAAGTTACTTAGGTGATATATTAATAATGACAAAACTATGAATTGAATATAATTCTTTTCTCACATAAAAAGGACAAAAGGAAATATAATTTACGATTTTCAATGGTAATAATCAGGTTATATCATCAACCTATCCAAATTTACATTAATGGCTTCTTTCTCATTAAAACCAGAAAGGAATATTTTTGACTGTTGATTTTTTCGAAGAATAAATTTCCCTGACCTTTCAAATAAAATTGCCTGGTACTTTTTCGAGGTGCACAGAGATTTCCCTGACCTTTCACCGGAAGTGTATTCTTTAACCTTTTGATATGAGAATATTATAAATTCCCTGACCTCTTCAAAAGAAGAAAAATTCCTCATTTTTCATGACCAGAGAATGACCCTTAATTTTTCACAAGTGATAAAAGTTTTGGAAGAAGTGAAATTCCCCAGCCTTTTAAAATTAGATAAATTTTCCCTGATCTAACAAAAGATGAAAAAAATTCTCTGACTTTTCCATATGAGAAAATTCCCTGATTTTCCCCATGTTAGAAATTTCCCCGACTATTTCCATATGAGAATATTCCCTGACTTTTCCATATGAGAATATTCCCTGACTTCTCCATATTGGGAAATTCCTCATGTTAGAAATTTCCCTGACCTTACCATATGAGCAAATTCCCTGACTTTCCCATGTCAGAAAATTCCCTGACTTTTTCATGAGAATATTTCCTGACTTTTCCATGAGAATATTCCCTGATTTTCCCCATGTTAGAAATTTCCCTGACCTTACCATATGAGAAAATCCCCTGACTTTTTCTATATGAGATTATTCCCCGACTTTTTTCCATTTGAGAATATTCCGACTTTACCTAACCACAGTATTCCCTGATTTTCCCTATGTTAGAAATTTCCCTGACTTTTCCATATAGAAATTCTCTGACCTTACCATATGAGAGTATTCCCTGACCTTACCATATGAGAAATTTCCCTGACTTTTCCATATAAGAAATTTCCCTGACCTTATCATATTTGAAAATTCCCCAACTTTTCTATATTAGAAAATTCCCTGACCTTACCTTATGAGGAAGTTCTCGGATTTTACCTTATGATAAAATTCCTTGACCTTACCTTATGAGAAAATTCCCTGACTTTTTCCATATGAGAATATTTCAACTTTACCATAGTATTCCCTGATTTTTCCCATGTTAGAAAATTCCCTGACTTTTCCATAGAGGAAAATTCCCCGACCTTACCATATGAGAATTTTCCCTGACATTTTCATATAAGAAATTTCCCTGACCTTAACATATGGGAAAATTCCCTGGCTTTACCATATTAGAAAATTCCCTGACTTTACCATAAGAGAAAATTCCCTGACTTTTCTACATTAGAAAATTCTCTGACTTTACCATATGAGAAAATTCCCTGACTTCTCCATAGAAGAAAATTCCCTGACCTTACCATATGATAAAATTCCCTGACCTTACCGTATGAGAAAATTCCCTGACCTTACATAATGGGAGCAAATTTTCCCCGATCATTCAGAAGACAGCAATAATTAACCCTTTTGAAGAAATTGAGCAGAAATTCCCTGACCTCAAAAAAAGGAGGAAATTCCCTGACTATTCCAGAAGACCATATTCGTATAATTATCTCTCTGTCTCTCTCTGCAGACATGTAAAATGGATATTGACACTCACACTTGTCAGGCATCTGTTCCCAGCATATAATTTGTCCACAAACACCACTTTATTACCTAAACATTCCTCCTTCCAAAAACTTCCAAGCCACGGATTTCCGCGACAGCTATACCATTCCCAATTGCAGAACGCCACGGCAAAATAACCCACCTCAACATCAGCACACATACGAGCACCATTTGATGCTCTCCCAACGAATTCCGTCGATTCTGTCACTGTTAACGGTTTGCCTGGTACGATACAGTCATTAAATTGAAATTCCGGATGTACCAAACCATCTTCACACATGCTTTCCATCTCCACAAGGTCTTGCGGTACCTTAATGCACTCATTGGACAGTGCGGTATCTCCACCATCATCCCACGTCCCCCCTGTTACTTCTAATGGTTCAATTGGCATGTCCCAGTAATTGTTATGACCTGGAGAAGTCTCAGTGAGTTCATCCAAGTCTTCACAAATGTTTTCGACTTTGATATGGACTGTCTCAACATTATGTTGTTCTGTGTGCCTTGTGGTATTCTCGGCACCGATCCATAGAGGCTGCGGTTTTTCTAAAGGCTCAACTGACATGCCGCAGTGATCGTTTTGCGTAAGGGAAGGGGACACCGATGGTTCCGTAATGTCTTCGGACATGTTTTCGACTTTGATCGAGATGAAACCTGCCTTTGAGACATCATTATGCATTTTGGCATCAGTACCACTGTCCCACAACATCTCCGGCACTGCTGACAGTTCAACTGACATGTCAAAGTCTTCCTCTTGCTCTGTTAATGGTTTGGGGCGAGCTTCTTGGGATACACACACGTTTTTGCATTCAATGAGGGCCAGCCCGGCCAAAAGACGCGCTTTGCCATCGAATATCTTCTCCCAGGATGGCGGTTTGCTCGGTGCAAGGGACTCCAAAGACCGAAGCCTTCTCTGTAGAAGCGGGCTCATTTGACTGTCTGAATTCTTGAGTGGCCCTGAGAAATAAACAAGAGAAAGAAAATTATTAAGTCAACAGTGATAGACAAACAATAAAAGTTTGCGAAAACCACTTCGGTAACTTTTCAAAAGAATAAAATTTGACGAAATTCATATCGTGCCTCATTTAACTTATCTCTTATCTTTCTTTTGAAGAGATTTGTGTCACCAAATGAATACATTGTATGGCTAAGAGTTAGATATGGGGATAGGCTGAAAACTAAAGCACACATTCCTGGTAGACCACAAAAAAAATTGCCTTCAGAAGCAATCCTGGTCTGGTGGGATGTGGAATTAACATTCTCCCTCAAAACACATGCTTAGGTTTGAGGTAGTTACATTATTCATCCAGTGTAGTATTTTGAGAAGCGGAGGAAGTATGGAGACGTGTTCTAGGGCTACAAACTAAATGACCATCAGAAGCTCTCCTGGTCTGGTGGCCTGTGGAAGTAACATTCTCCCCTCAATAAACTTGCTTAGGTTTGTGGTCGTTACATTATTCATCCAGTGTAGTATTTTGAGAAGTGGATGAAGTATGGAGATGTGTTTTAGTGTGTGCTTTACATTAACAATTGCAAGTTTGAATGGCATGACTATTAAAAAGTGACTCCAACTGAGATTCAATTGTCGTTTAAAGGCTGTTTATTATCTAGTGACGATGCTGTTGATAGGTCTACTGTTAATCTGATGGGCAGTGAAATTTCATCGTACAAGCAAAAGCATATGATTGTTGGGTGAAACACGAGCAACAGATGTCTGATCACTGACCCACAGACGATATATAAACATCGAAAACTCATCTTCTCAAGAGAATAAGACAGAATGTACTGCTGGTTTGAAGGAGGCAGGGACAGTTTTCAAATGGAAAGAATTAATAGTGGAAGGTTAAGAAGCTTAGGATTGATATTCCAGGTTTTAGGAGCAGAGGGATGCTTACCGGCTGATATTGATTCCTGGGTGTATAGAGGCATTCAGGAGCCATATGTACGCCTGCTCTATTGTCTTAATTTGGAATGAAGAGTCAGAGGGTGGGAGGAATGCTAAAATTGAGACACTATAGCATTTATCAAAGGGAGTATTGTGTTCAGGAGCGTGTTTTGGGATTTTAGAGCATACCAAACAGGAGAGAATTCTTGCGTTTGGCCCTGTGACTATTGATTCTAAGTTTTATGGCTATGGTACACTCCGATATAGAAGGCCAGGCAAAGTTGGCACTTCAGAAGGTAAATTACATTGCTGGAGGTACATGAAGAGTAAGGATTTGGTGGGAGATGGTTAAAAATTGGGTGGGAGAGGGATGGGATTCTGTTTTTGAAAATACATGTTTTGCATCTAGTAAGTTTACTGCAGGGCATGGGAGTGGTTTTGGGATACGGCGGGGAGTTAAGGAGTGGATTGGTTGATTGGAGAAGATCTGATAAGTTGATGGGGTGTTTCAAAGTAACAGAGGAACATTTGGGAATAATATTGGTGGTGAAGTTGTAATTTTGATGATAGGGTAGTTTCTTAGAGTGATCTTAAAGACTCAAGGCTAGGGAAGTACGTTGTGCAAATTGAAAGATGAGTTTCTGCAAAATTCCTCTGAAATCAGTGCCTAAGCTTTTCCTCAATTGAGGTTTCCTTGTCAGGTTAGCAAAACCTTCCCCAGATTTCTCCGAAGCATTAAACTTAGCCATAATATTGTAAACAGTTGATCTGGGATACCAGAAGAATCAAATTATTCAGAAATATAATGCCCAGCATAAACACTTTGGATAATAACGGCTCTTTGATTGTACTGCATATTTGTACATAATATCTCAGCCATTTTGAGGTTAATACTGATAACAAGCTGCCTATATATTTCAAGAATTTCAATTGCAACCTCCAATAGAACTAAGATATGGTGGAAAATACTAATTGAAATTTGTCCAGGGAAATTCACCATACTCTGTATATCTGAAGCACAATAGAGGTTTCAGAGATTATTTTAAAAGGAATACCTTCTCTGCAAGACCAAGCCAAGAAGTTGGCATTGGAAGAGCTGAATCTGCTACCCATGGCACAACCTTTGATCTGTTAGCAGAGTATATTGTTGAAGGAGAAGGATTTATGGGTAAGGATGAAATAATAAAGGCCATAGAAAAATTCAGCTTTGGGTATGTGTGTTTAGGGCATTGATAGATAGTATTGTATTAGAGGGGTTATGGGCCTTCTGATTAGGGAGTGGATGTGTACAGGGATGTGGCATGAATGATAATATTAGTATATGAAAGTTAATAGATTAATTTTGGCCTTTTGAGGAAATGTTTTGAATCTTTAACGACTGAAGTTAGGGAGTGAACTATTTTCTGAAGGTAAATGGTCTACAGATGCAGACATTGAAATGCGTCCTTCTGAAGTGTGCAATTTATAGTGTAGGGTATTTGCCACTAGGAATAGGTAATTGTAGGATTGTCAATACATCTTTTTATAGGCATCTAATGTTATATTCATTTTGTTTTGAAAATTCCAGCTATTTTTTCAATTATTTATCTTCCAAAAAAGACAATATTATATAGTATTAATTATTTTTAAGAATGATATAGTCTGGTTACAAGAATTACATAAATTATAAGCTCTTTAAGCTATAAATTCATACTCTTTTCAATAAATGACTTCACTAATTTTAAAAACTTTCCATATTTTCTCCAGAGATATGATCACTTATTGAATCAGAATATGTTTAAATCTATCATTTAAAAGCAAAAACTTACGATTTGACTGCAAAAACATGTGCTTCTATTCTTAAGTACTATTTCATTATTAAATTAGAAGATATTTGTTTATTATTACATGTTTACCAATTATCATTTGTATATTTCAATTTAATAAACAAATTTAAGTGGTAAACAATAATCTTAAGCATTAATTTTAACAGCATTTCAACATTTTGCCAACCTAAGCTTGCAAATTATCCAAAACATTCAATTCCCTGTAATAAGAAACAGATAAGTTAATGGAAAAAGCCCTTTCCTTTAGTAAATAAGGATTTAGGCTAACATCTTGATCAAAACAAGTATAATACTCTTCCAAAATGAAGACAATAATTTCAGTATAATGTTGAATATTTATATACCATGCAAACAAAAAATATTTGACTAGTTCAGATAAAATTTGGACAAAAAAATGATAAATTTGTCAGTGTTGACCAAGTGCAAACTCAGGGAACAATAAATTGATGTTTTTAGAATGATTTCTACATAAACTCGGATATGATAAATAACATTATCCTTTATAATGCATTTAAATCAATGTACTTTAATGGAATGATGTTAAATTGGGGCTTTACCTCAGTAGTTTTAAGCAAACAGTTGGATCAAGTCAAATACTATAGTTTTCAATTTGACCCGGTGTACCACAGGGATCTTAACTAGAGCCAGTATATTTATTTAACTTTTCTCAATTATATTTAAAATGTTTTCATCATTATGCTTCTAGTTTATGTAGGTAATATAGAAATACTAATGACCTCATGCAGTAAACATACAAATATATTTTAAATGGTTTTTATTTACGTACTTTAGTTGGTGTTTTAAATTTTTCATCATAATACCATCTCTCTTTATCATAAGTTATTAAATATTTACTTGGATTGATCTGCTAACCAAACAGAGAATGAAACAATCAATGCTAGAGTCTTTACTCCTTGGTCATTGACTTGAGATGGTCAAATTTGATGTACATATCTAAATGTGGTTCTTCATTAGTAATATTTTAGTAATTGATATACCAAAAAAGATTTGAAGCATATCTCTATGCTAAAAGGTCTACATATTTCAGTAATTTGTTAAGTATTTAAGAGTATAAAATCCTTTCTTTAAACCATAATTTTCTGGCAATGATAATCGTTTTGAAAGACTACAAAATCACTTTTAAAAATTATCCAATCACAGAGAACTCTCCATAGCCTTAAAACACTGATGTACAATCTTTTGGTTCCAGTCACAATTCACAAGACATGGCTGATATAATTCTTGGCTGAAAACTATGATAAAGCCTTTATTTTTTACAATATCTTTATGAAGGAATGCACAAGTTTTGCCCAAAGCTTATGATTTAATGCTGTGCACTAATTCTATTTGAACAACATCAATAATTAGATGCATGAATAAGGAATTACCTTGGAATTTTTTATCAATTATCAGTCACACTTATACCTTTCACTATTGTGGGACACATTACCTGATATTTGCAATTTCACCGTTAATATTTCAATTATAACATCAATTTCTGATGTACTGAATTATTAAAAAGACTAAATTGTATTTCAGATATCTGTATTTTTCAGAAACACGTGTTACATTTGGTTTTCATGCTTTCAGGAACGCTATCATTCCTTTTCTCTTAAAATGAGCAACTAACAGTGAACAACATTATTATTGTTATTAAATAATATACTTACTTACTAAAATGTTCTATTAAAAGTACAATTTCAAAAGCACAACGTCATACTCCACCTCAAAATACCTTTCCGTTATAGCTTTTAATTCCTCAAGCGTGGCCCGGCCGACGGGCGTTATAAATAGTCGTATCAGTTCAAATTAACGCAAAATCACTGCAACTATCCATTTCCCTGTAAAAAATTTAATAAAAAACAAGAGATTAGTGATCATTTTCGAATGAATGTTGATTAATACCGCAGAACATTGGAATAACAGAGTCTGTTGACTTTTGGCATAAATTTACTCACATAATGCCGTAATATCGCTAATAACTACATTCAGAAAAGTTCTAGAGCCACATTTTTGTCTAAACTTGCTATCAATAACAGGGAGCGTACTGGAATTAGTCACAAATTAAGACATTTTAAAATTAACCTTTTGACTCTACATGTGACGCGTATACACGATGCTCACGAAAAATGAAATGTACACCACTAAACCTACCTCAGATCTCATAAAATGATTTCAATACATTGTTGGATTTCATTTCAATAATATGGAATCATATGATCGTAAATGTAAAATTCTTAGTTTTACCTTGAACATCAATATTAAGTCCAGAGAACGCTTTGGTATCCAAAAGAAAAACGTCGCCAAAGTGAACAAATGAGTCCTGAAATGCGTTCCTGCCACCCGGAACGTTTGACTTCATCCAAACTGGTTAGGCATTCTCTATAGTTTGAATTACTAATGATAAATTGCTTAAAATTACTAAAGCATGCTTTATGTGGATTCCTTAATGTTAAGTGCTTAATGAAAACGCAGTTTGAGTTGGGACACCCGACACAGAAGCACTTACGTCTATGAAATATGAAGTAATTAACGGATGATGTGCGAATGTAAATATTTTCATGTAGCCTGGTCACAAAATTTTAGCTTTTTGCAACATTGCTTCATGTTTTCTGAGTTCACTTTATTATTCTTTGAGTAGATTTTCATTAAAGCTGTCCAGATCTTTCTTTAAATTAATTAAATTGGCCATTTTTTGCTATTTTCGTATTCATTTCCTCTCAGCGGACTATATTTCTTCATTAACTCTTTATAGATGTACTGTTTTTTAATATTTTGCTTCAATTTATGAGTTCAGATTGTATTAAATTTCAATAACTTTGAACTTTTAATCTCTTTAAATAATGTTTTACTCTTGGTTAATAGTCCAGTCACTAATCCTTGCTAGTAATTCTTTTAAGATAAGTTTTTTGTGTCGTGTGTAGTTCATGTATATGTATGCGCACCTTAATAGCTTAATGTTTCTAAGTTAAGCTTGGTATCAATTAAATATTCATCCTATAATAAGTTTACATCAGCGCTTTTTACTTTTTGTCGGTTTTAATACTTTGTGGGCATATAGAGTGAAACGGTGACTCCTTTTGCAAAGATTTGACGAACGACCTATGACCCAGACCCAGTTAGATTCAAGCAGACAGCTTTATTTTTACTATGGGAACCACTAAATGCTTACACACTCCAAATAACTTTAGTCTCGAAGGTTATTTTCTGTAATGTTCATGTACCAAATTAAGTTAAGCCCACAAATGAAGCATTTATACAAAGACAATGTCCTCAGTGATGAAATGAAGCACCGAACAAATAAATAAGTTCTTAACTTTACATGTGACATATCGGTATTCGTTAAATTGGCAAAATATAGTAATTTAATCAATCACGATGACGACTGCAAATATCTCTTGCATTAGGAAAGCTCAGCCTTTATCAACCTAGCTTTAATGAATCGCTTTTTCAATAATTTAAAGTGAGCTCTTTCCAAAAATTAAACAATAAGTTGAACAGTCGGTTATTATACGCTGAGATTTCAATGTCTAATCCATTAAATTGGAGCACAAATAATTTTAAAACGTTGGGAAAGACAAAGATATCTTCAAGTTGCTATTGAATTACTTACCATTAAAATAGAATGAACAACTAGTCACCTCACCAAATAGGGATAGTAACATTCATGATTTATCAACAAGAAAAAAACTGATAAGAGTTTAAGCTATTTAGACACATATAGTTGCACTAAAACTAATGAAGTGATATTTGGATGATCGCCACGAATCGGTTGAACTTGATGGCTATTGATTTAAAGCTCTTAAAGTGAAATGTAGTATACCACAGGGCTCTCTGCTTGATCCAGTACTTTTTCATCATCATGATCAATGATTTTCCCTGCAATACGAAACCTACACCTGTTTTATTTGCTGTTGACCTTACTTTTCTGCAAAAATGTAAACATCTAGAAGATGCAAAGCTACAATATAACGGCTATCGAAAGACAGGGGAAAGAATGGTTTGATATTAACAATTTACATTTAAATACTTGAAATTTCACAACATATTGTGTGCAGTCTTAAATAAAAAATAACATATCGTGAAACTTCTGAAAATACTATGAATTTACATTGATATAAGGCTTAATTGGGAGACCCACATTAGTCGGATTTGTAATAAACTGAAGTGAAGCTGTTTATATGTTAAGAAAGATCAACTTTCTCATTTCAAATCAGTATCATTTAACACTTTACCATGCAATTCTTCCTTCAATGTCATTTGAATATACGGTGTTGGGTTATGGGGTCATTCCCCTGGACAATTTAAACAAATTCTGCTCCTACAAAAGAGACGCTATTCGCCCTCCTGCTAATAATATGCCAACACGTTATTTCCACATACCTTTTTTATATAGGTTTTGGAATCATGACGGTATTTAGTTTATGTATTTTAAAAGGCTCTGATTCATGTGAAAGTTTATCGGGAAACTTACGAATTAAGATCTGACATCCATAAATACACAACAAGAGGTAAAGCGAATCTAAATACTACTACTTATTGTAGATTGTCGTCAACTTACAACACATTTCTAAATGTGAATATAGGAATACATAACTATCTGCCTATTCAGTTGAATTCAGACGGTATCTTCAATTTCCAGAATATTATATATACCTCATTAATAACTCATGCAACTTTACTCATCGGATGATTTCCTTTGAGACGATATTCATCACGTTTCAGATCTTATGTCTGCATGTTAAGTAATATTTTTATCGACGAAATTTGATATGGTTGTGCCAGTTTTCAAAATGAATAAAGTTTCTTAATTATTAAATCTTGAGATAATCGTGGAATAGATCCGGGGACATTGATATGCGTCTAAATGTGCAACTTCTTGCGAAATTGGCGAACTTTTAAGATTGATTTTGAAAGCGAATTTACGCGCCTCAAAAAATTGATTTTAAAGACTAGAGATATTGATTTCTCGGCTTTTTCTTCCGGTTGCTGCAATAGTAATTCTTTGGACTGTTAGCTACGGAATATTTGCGACTTAAACTTTACAAATACACGATGAATTGTCTTATTTCTTTAATTTAAAGCATGAATAGCCTTTTTCCTAACATCTATCTTCTGTAATACACCAAAGTTCGGGACTATGACGGCGAAAATGTTTAATTAAAAAGGAACCTTCAGAAATATCCTTGAGCATATGCAAAAATGTGTTCATGAACATCTTGGGATAACCTGACACTTGTTTGGCTTCATACATTTTTGCAACACCGGTTTACCGCCATTAGTTGGGAAGCGTCGCCTTGCAATTTCCTTCTTAAATTGCCTAAGATACTGTTGTAAAACTCGTGTTAGTTCGGATATATTTCACGTAAACTTGTGTATTACATTTCAGATAATAGTACTTCAGAGTTTAATCCTTGTTATTGGTTAATTTTCAAAGTTTTTGGGTAACATTTAATGTAGTTTGTATAGACGGTCACTGCCAAAGTGGAAATGTATGACACGATTGAGTTTAAACTTTGTAGACTGTGTTTAAACAGTTCTGGGCATTTAATAGACGTCTTCGATGAGAATAAGCTTGAGTTTTTAGTGGAGAAAGTTGTCGAAGAGCTTCTGCAGCTGCGTGTAAGTGTGCAGTATTTTTATGTAGTGGTATCTTACTTCTTTCATTGCAGTAGTGATAAATAATAGGAGTATTGCGGTGAAATTTCTCAAACATTGCAACCATTTCAGGTTTCGAAGGAAGCAGACTGCCCATGGCTACTTTGTTCCGCTTGTCTATCGAAATTAATTGATTTCCGTTTGTTCAAGCAACGGTGTGTTGAGTGCCAAATTGTGTTTGAAAACCGTGTGCAGAGAGGAAATCTGTTGAAGGGTAGGCCCAATAAAAATGGACCACAAAAGGTGAGTAACAACACATTACAAATTACGTAAAGTTTGTGAGTATTAAATATCATATTTTCCCATCGATAGCGTGCAACTGGAACTTTGAAGTTATCATGAATTTGTATGTATTCCGCGCCACCAGGGCTTCATAGTTATCTTGAACGTGTATAGATGCTACGCATCTGTATATATATATGTACATACATATAAGCGTGTGAATATTATATATAGTGTGTGTAGAAATACGTCTATATCGAATGTGTTTGAGTGAAAATGCGTGCGTTAGGATTTTTTCAATTGTCAATGCGTTACTCGTCGTCATTTATTCGATCATCTTAATATTTTCTCATGTTAATACGGTAATAATTTAGAATTGAAGTAGAAGATTGATTTGCGGTGCATGTCAGACGTTTTCAGATCCTGTACAGGTACATAAAGATGCCTACTTATACTTATTAATGTAGACAAATTTACGTATTAGTGAATATTCCTAATTAAAAAGTTCACAACAGAATCATAGGATTGTAGTATTCGTTACAGGCTAGGTGATGGTACTAAATGATAAATGTTTATAGCGGTTATTAACTAGATATTATGACATCGTTTTATAAAATTTTCCTAATGGTTAATTTCGATGAAATTATTGAAATGTACGGAAATTCACACGGCAACTATTAGCCATTCATAAATTCTTTTCGGATATTTTCGATAACATTTTTTAATAAAGAATCCTAGGTGAGATAGGGAAAGAAGATGAATATAATCACACAACTGTTGACATCTCTCATAATCTTGATTTCAGGCGAGTTTTGAAGTGTAATTTTGTGTTTAATATCCAATTTCAAAGAGTGCTTCAACCCGTGTTTCATGTAAAGGTACTCGGAAAGTTATTATCCCACTACGAGTTCTTATGAATCAATCTCGTTATGCAGTAATTTGTAAAGATGAGTTATGTTATCGATTTTGCCATGTTTATGCGAGGAGGGATGATTTAGTTGATGTAACATTTCATGATAACCATAAAGACCTTTGCGGAGATTGAATTAAAATGCAATTTTGCTTGTGAATTTACTTGACACTATCAATTGTATGAATATGGAGTTTGTAGCAATTTGACAAGACAGTAGAGCAGTATTTACAGTGACCTAACTAAAGGGTTGAACAGAACTTTATATGGCTCCATATGTTTCAAGTTTTATCAGTTTCCAAAGATAAACCATGCAATTTGTACTCTTTAGTTTGAACATAGTTATAACATTCATAGAATTTTAACTGTGAGTCAAATATAACTCCCAAGGTCTTTTATATTTGTAAATCAGGCCCTAGGATAATTGCTTAGTCTATATTAATAATGTTGTCAACTTCTTTTCCTGCTGAATATTGCAGAATAGCATTTGTTTAAATAGAAAGTTACATAGTTAAGCTCACAGCAGTTTCGAAGCCAACAAAGGCAATTTTGTAGTATGATGCTATTGTATCTTAAATTATCTCAGATAATTAATTTAGGTCTCTCATCTGCATAATGTATAAATTCACCATTATGGAAATAAGCATCAATTTCACTTGTTAATGTGAGGAATAGAAGTGGACCTAGAATCAAGCCTTGAGGTACCCCACTCTTTGTTTTAATTACATCAAATCTAGAAGGATTAAACACTAGATTCAGCTATTCATTGGTTCCCCAAGAGTAGTATATAGCTGTCTGTAGCTGGGCCTATGAGTTTTTCCTCAAAATTTTTATCTATTTCAGTGGAAATTTGCATGGCGATCAATTTGCATGATGAGCAAAATTATTTTTCCCTCTAATTACTCTCTTGACGAGTGATTGCTTGCATATTGAATGATGAGGAAAGGAGTATTACTCATATAATTGTGCACCTGCTACTCATGTTTACGTTTAGTTGTACGGAAGCATCCTAATAGTGCTGCAGTGGTGATCAATTTTTTAACAAAATTGCGTAGACATGTTGCATGTTATTTTTGCCCTGAAATACAAAACCTACATCTGTTTTACAGTATATGCAGTTGACCTTACTTTTGAGCAAAAATGTAAACATCCTAAGGATGCAAAGCTACGATTTAACTGCTATCCAAAGACAGGCTAAAGAATTGTTTGATATTAATAATTTACATTTAGATACTTAATTAAATATGAATTTTTAATTATGTTTGTGTTTAGTGGTACACAAGCATCCTAATAGGATTATGCCAGTGATCAATTTTTTACCAAACTTGTGTAGACTTGTTGCGTGTGATTTTTTTGCGTGAAACTTGTATCTTATTCTGTGCAACCTTGCGTGGCAGTCACTTTGCATTGTGAGGATAATTATTTCCCAACATCTTGGCCATTTTGCAGTTATGACTGATTACTAGATGCCTGTAGCTTTCAAGAAAGCCTATCACGACCTCCAGTGGAACTACTACGATATGTTTGGAAATTCAAATTGAAATATGTCCAGATTTAAGCATCAAACCCTGTAGAATATCTTCAAAGTAAATTAAAAGCATTATTTGTATATCGATCGATTATTTCGTAATGCCAGTTAATTTGGAACGGGTAATTTTTCAGGGCAAAAAATCGCATCATCTCAAGTCGTTTTTGCACATCATAAAATCCATTACCTGTATAGGACATAGCAATTGATGGCAAACATTAATGGCAGGCTAATAGGGATCGCATGATTGTTGAGGATTGTTATCCTGGGAAATGGAAATGAAATCTGAATTTGTGAAAAATTAGTTCTAATAATTTTCCATTATATTCATAAATGTTATTAACTTGGTGCAATTCCGAGTAACGCATAGAGTCCATCGTCACATGAGCAGTAGCAGGCTGAGTGGACATTAAACACAATGAAATGTTCTGAAGAATTCAGCGAATCCCAGGAAAAAACGATATAGGTATATCAAAATGCCCTTCAGTAAAACCTAAGAATAATTATGAGTCAATGACATTTTCAATTGCCTCCCAATAAGCACAATATAGAATAGCAATGTGATATTCGGGAAAGTTATACGATGAAACTTGTGCTGAAATCATTACTGTTCATTCCTGTGATCACTGATTATTTTGCCTGCAGTGGGCAATATTACATTATTTCACTGTTCAAGTTTTATGGAGAAGAATTGCGCTAGGCAAAGAGGCTTTCACAAGGAGGAGGGAGTTGATGAGAGGGACGTTGAGTAAGGATGTTAAGAAAAGACTCGTCAATACTTTGATATGGAACATAGTTATGTGTACCTATGGAAACGTGGTCATTGAAGCAGGAGGATAGACATAGACTGAAGGCTCAATTGATATAATGTGGGTGTTGAAAAGGAGGTGGAATGGACTGAAAGAAGGAAATCAAATGAGAAAGTACTAGGTATAGTGGGCGAAGAGAGGGGTTTGTTGGGAGAAATCCTATGGAGGCAGGAAAAGTGGATGAAGGATGTATTGATTGACAGTGGGATGGAAGTGCCCGAATGGGTAGTACTTTAGGAAGAGGTTTAAGGCATAGCATGTCCATTATCACCGTTGCTGTGCAACATATATGTGGAGGAAATGATTAAAGAGGCATTTTGGGGAGAAGTGGAGGTAGCTTTGAAAGTCAGAGAGGAATTCATTTAAAATCAATTAGGTTTGATTGAATGACCAAGCTTTAGTTTTTCAGTCAGCCAATAGAGGGGTTACAAACATTGCTGAGTGAATTGGAAACCCAGTGTGACAAATATAGGATAAGAATCAATATAAATAAAACAAAGGTTATGTGATTATCTAGAAAGAGAAAGGCTAAGCTAAAAATTAAAATAAGAGGGCAAAAACTGGAGCAGGGTGAACAGGTTACGTATCTCTGAAGTGTTTTGGACCAACACAGTCAAATTAGTTGGGACGTAAGGAGAAGAACTGTGCTAGGCAAAGAGGCTTTCACCCAAGGAGGAGGGAGTTAAGATGAGAGGGACGTTGAGTAAGGATGTTCAGAAAAGACTCATAAAAATTTAGATATGGAGCATAGTTATGTGTGGCTAGGGAAACATGGTCATTGAAGCAGGAGGATAGGCGTAGAATGGAGGCAATTGTAGATATGTGGGTGTGGAGAAGTTGAAATGGACTGAAAGAAGGAAAACAAATGAGGAAGTACTTGGTATGGTGGGCGAAGAGAGGGGTTTGTTGGGAGATATTACTAAGGAGGCAAGAAACGAGGATGAAGGGGGTATTGACCGGCAATAGTGGATGTTGAAGACTGTAATTGAGGGGAGAATATTAGGCAAACGAGGAAAGGGAAGGAACAGGATAGGGATATTAGCTGGGATGAATGGAGGAAGAAAGTACTCAGAGATAAAAAGGGACTTCATATAGACTAGGATGCTGGATTTTGTGTTTTATTTGGAGTCAAAAAATGTTTTATTTTGTAGCTGTGTCGATCCAAACCGCAAACGAGGACAGGGAGGGAACAGGATAGGGATGTTGGACGGGATGAAGGGAGTAAGGAGGTATTTAAGAGATGAAGAGGGACCTGATGTAAAGTAGGATGCTGGGTGTTGTGTTTTGCTAGGGGTCACAGATTATTTAATTAATGAAGTCCATCCAGAAAACCTACCTTAACCGGTAATTACCTAATAATAATAATATATATATATATATATATATATATATATATATATATATATATATATATATATATATATATATATATGTATGTATTTATATATATATATATACATATATATACACACATATATATATGTATATATATATATATATATATATCTATTTATATGTGTATGTGTATATATATATATATATATATATATATATATATATATATATATATAAAACACAGATGTAGATTTTTAGAATATAGAGACACAAAGAAAGGACACTCACAATTTGTTATTTTACATTTCGACAGCACGGCTGTCGTCTTCAGAATCTGAAGACGACAGCCGTGCTGTCGAAACGTAAAATAACAAATTGTGAGTGTCCTTCTTTGTGTCTCTATATTCTAAAAATCTACATCTGTGTTTTTTATATATTTGTGTGTCGCCGAAGAGCGTTCCATTTCGAAGATATTTTATATATATATATATATATATATATATATATATATATATATATATATATATATATATATATATATATATATATATACACATATATATATATATATATATGTATATATACATATATACACACACATTTAGACACAAAATCCTACCAAACTGCAAACAAACACTCATTTAATGGACTGGACTTTCCGAAAGACAAGGGCCTTGTGTGTGTTACAGTGTCTCTGACAGCATTCACCGCTCCCACACCTGTCTTTGGACCTTACCTTAGGATGAGGGCTCTGCCTGCATTACGAGTTTCATGACCGTGTCTATTCTGTCCTTATCTCTTGCTTTCTGACAGATAGGTGCCTTGACCCCGTCATGTGCAATATACCGCCATGCTAATGTCGTCAGTTCTCCCGTTAGGTTTCCAAGGTTCCACCCATCCATGATATTCAATTGCTCAAGGCATATTCATTAAGTAAGGACGGTTTGCTTATATTTAATAATATTCGTGTATCAGAATGCAGTTTTACTCCTGCAGTGCCATCTATTGATTCATTGAGAAGCTATAGCAGCATTTGTTTTATTCTTTGAAGTCGTTTGCTTGTCCCTCTGCATCCAAAACACAACAAAGTCCAAGACACAATTGTTCATCTTCCCGCCAGGTATGAAGTTCGTTGTTCTGTCACACGATTCTTGTAATGCCAAAGGATTTTCGGCTGCAAATGAAATTCATCTGGAGTTATGGACCCTAGTTTATGGACCTACAGTTAGTTATCATGAGAGTGAAGGAAAGGTCAGAGACAATGGTGACGTGATTATTATAAATATGACAAAGAAAAGTCCATTTACTAAGAGCCAAAGTGACTGGACCAGTATTCTGGCCGATGAAATTGTTTCGCAAGTGTAACACAAACTGCAATGTGATCGTCAATTGACGATTAACAATGGCCTGGCTGGACAATTTCCTCAACTTGGACGCACTACTGTCTACAATATTGTCACGGAAAAAACCTCGGATAGTACAAATTGTGTGCAAGGTTGGTGTACCGAAAATGCTATACTGACCACCACACAAAGAGCACAGAGAATGTCCAGTGGACGAGACAGTTTTTGTGCCCCCCAGCGTACATAGTCCTGACCCTTCACTTAGCGACTACTTCCTCTTCTCCTTGCACTTGGCAAACAGTGGCTCGGTGGACAACGTTTTGAACAACGCAGAGGAACACGAGAACGGCGTTAATGTCAATTGATTGTCAACTCTCTCAGGCGGCGAGCTTCTATGCTCAGAGGGGTTATAAGAAGCGCAGCAGTATGAAGACTGCTTAGAAGGGAACGGCGATTATGTAGAGACGTGAAGTAGGGTTGTAGCTAACTTAATGTGCAGTCCATATGATGTGTTTCATATGAGTATATATTTTCTGGAGACCAAACGGCCCTTCACTTAATGAGCATCCTCGTACTTATGTAAATGGTGTAATGTAATTGATGTTGTATAGTGCTTGATTGTTTTGGTATGACGCAGTGTATTTAACATGACTTTCCTCGATACTCTTTGTGTCATGCAGGAAATGCCCCTTGCGACACAAGGATACTAACTTAATAGTCCTTTTGAAAGACTCTCCATTCTCGGGATGTCACTGTGTAGGTTGTTTTTCTGACAACAGTTTCGCCCGTGTTTCTACAAGCGTCTTCAGGTCGAAGTGCAGGGACGTGTTTTGGTGGTGTTTATATATGTTTCCCCTCTCCCTCCTTGCTCGGGGGTTTCCCGCCAAATCCTTTTCCAGGGTCCTGATAGGCGGTAGCCATCTTCTCTGTTAAAGTCATCTTTTTCTTTGAGTATCTCGATCGATTCTCTTATAAGCCTGGGATAATATCTTCTTTCTTTGGTCCCGGCACTTCAAACTGAAGACACTCCTTGAAACATGGGCAAAACTGTTGTCAGAAAAACAACCTACGCAGTGACATCCCGAGAATGGAGAGTCTTGCATCTGAACGCCGAGAAAACCTACGATCCCTTAATAGTCCTTTTTGTTTATTTTAAGTCATCGACGAGGGGCAGTGAGGAATGTGATGAGAGTGGAACACTTCAGTCTAGCGGGAGCAGTACAATTTTGGAAGAGAATGTTCTGATGCCTGGCAATTACCAGTCGACAACCAGGGACGGGGAATATAAACTGTGCATTGCCGATGAAATGGTGAACAGTGTCCAGGAGTCAGAAGTAGCATCATCGATGGAGTTTGTGAGAGAAAGGCAGTTCGAACTGGCACCGATACCTTGCAATGATGAATTGAACCAGGTGGGTAACTTTCTCTGTCAATTTGGTGCATTGACCAATTCGGTTAAGATTTTCTGTTCTTAAAATGTTATAAAATTCATATGGAATGTCCTAAAAATTAAGAGGAAGATTAATGATTTCTTGGTTGGCTGAATTCTAAGTTTAAACTGTTAATTTTATCTCTTAAAACCTTATTAAAAATCTTCACTCCCATGACTTGACTCTAGTTTGTACTTCCAATGCTTCCAATATGTTCATGACCATGTTTCCGAGCCGTAGTAAACTGAACCACCAAGTTTCCAAGCCAAAATAGACTATACGACCAAGTTTCCCAGCTGTAATAAATTAAGTGACCCAAGGCATGCTTAACTTCATTCCATATCAAATTGTTTCTTAAACTTTTCTCACAATCCCTACCGTCTATTATTTATGATTATCACTTCCCTTATTAAGATTGTGTATATGATGGTTTTATCAGGTATTCCACTGGGTCAAGGGTTCCATGTTGGCCAGTTTTTCGATGCCCAACTCATGCATTGTCCTCAGGGTAAATGAGGCCTACCTACCCTAAAGACAATGCATTGAAACGTCAGCCAACATGGAATCCCTGACCCTGTAGAATACCCAAGAAAACTTCATCAAGCAAATGCACTGGGAAAGCACCAGATCTTACTAAGATGGTGTATTTTTAAAAGTATTCAAAATTCATATGGAATGTTAAAAAATAATAAAAGCATTCATGGGATCATGGTTGGCTGATTTCTACATTAAAACTGGAATTTAACTCTGAAAACCTGTTTTAAAATCTTTAATCTATGATTGTATTAAATATATTCCAATATGTTGAAAACCATGTTTCTGAGCCATAGTATACTGTACAACCAAGTTTCTGATCCAAACTAGACAGTACGACCAAGTTTCCCAGATGTGCTTAATTGAATAACCCTATTTTCCAAGCTGTACTGAACTGCTCTCCATATCAAATTTAATCCTTGTTGTGTATTAAAATAATTGTGATTGTCCTTTAATTCAGTATATTTAATTTTTTCTCAAAATCTCTATCATCAATCTCTCCAAATTGTCACATCCCTTGTTGAGATCGCGTATTATTGAAAGTATCTAATATCCAAATGGAATGTCCAAATAATGAAAATATTAATGAAATCTTGGTTGCCTGATTCTAACATTATAACTATTGATTTCCACTAATTCATAATATATTACTCTGCTTTAGTTTGCACTTCCAATTCTACCAATATGTTCAAAACCATGTTTCTGAGCCATACTAAACTTAACAACAAAGTTTCTGAGCCATAACTAACTTAGCATGCAAGTTTCTGAGCCATACAAAACTTTTAACCAAGTTTTCTTAGCCATACTAAACATAATAACCAAGTTTCCAAGCAATGCTTAACTTCATTCAGTATCAAATTATTTTACAAAGCATACCTAACTGAACAACCAAGTTTCTGAGCCAAGCTATACTGCACAATCAAGTTTCTGAGCTGTGCTAAACCCAATGACCTAAGTTTCCAAGCTGTGCGAAACTTCATTTCATGTAAAATTGTTTTATAATCTTTTCTCAAAATCCCTATCGTCAATTACTCTAGATGGTCACTTCCCTTGTTAAGATTGTGTATTAAAAGTATCTGAAATTCATATAGAACATTATTACTATTAATTTTCACTAATCAGCAATCTTTAACTAGGCTCTAGTTTGTACTACCAATGACGGTAAAAAATGAAAGAAACTTTGAAGGAATTTCACAAAGTTAAGTATGAAACTGGTAACTTGCACCACCAATTCTATTGTTATGTTCAAAACCATGTTTCTGAGCCGTGCTAAACTGAACAACCAAGTTTCCAAACCGTACAAGTTTCTGAGCCAAACTAGACCTTAAGACCAAGTTTCCAAGCCATGCAAAACTTCATTCACTATCAAATTGTTTCCTAATCTTTACTCGGTATCCCTATTATCAATCGCTTAAGATTGTCGCTTCCCTTGTAAAGTTACATTTGAATCAGGAGATAAATTAGGTAAGGTAGTTTCAATGGCCCTGTGACTTGAACATAACAGTAGACGATGGTTATCGTGTGGTTGATGGGATTTATATATTATTTGGAGCAGGTTGAACATCTGTCTGTTCGAGTAAATTTATATTACTAATGCTTCTAAAATGTTCAAACCCCATGTTTCTGAGCCGTAATAAACTGAGCAACCAAGTTTCCGAGCCAAACTTGACGATATAACCAAGTTTCCCAGCTGTGCTTAATTGAATGACCCAATTTCTCATGCTGTTCTGAACTGCTCTCCGTGTCAAATATAATCCTAATCTTTTCTCAAAATCCCTATCGTTTATTACCCAAGTTTCTGAGCCAAACTGTTCTTCCAATTTTTACTTCTCTTCTCTATAATAAACAAAAGTGTGTTGCTTCAGTCGACTATGAAACCAAAATGAAGTGCTGGGCATGGCTGAAACATTGAAAGCACTCAAGCAAGAGTTGAGGTTCTATAAGAGAAACCTTTTTCATATAATAGGGTCGATGTTAATATTGTAAATTGAATGTTGTTTTGCTTTTTCGTGAACAGGCACTGATTGTTAAAGAGGAAGGCATCAACATTGATCGCAATGAAGCAGACAGATTGAACAATGAGGAGGATATGACAGGCCAAGAAGAGACGCAAAATGTTTCCCAAGTTGCCGAAAACGATTCCCCTCCTGAGGTACGTACTCAGTGTAATAAATACTCCAATTGGTGCAATCCAATGGCCATGACCCCTTAGACTATAGCCCCTGTCCACTAGCCAGGTGCTGGTTGCCTGGGCAACCCAATAATGGGCTGTCTATGTGCTTTGGCAGATGTGTCAAGCTGTGAGTATGGTATGTGCCAGTTATGTTATAGTTTCTGTTATCCTTTCTTGTTTTAAATACTGTTTGTCTTCTGAAAATGAGAAGTTGGTGAAATCACGGAGCAGCGAATCAACGCAATGGTTCAAATTATCAGGTTTTAAGCTGAAGTGCGGTGATTACAGTTATGAGAAATTACTCCTGAAATGTACTGATGGCTGTTTAAACGGTTATAATGCTGTCTGAAGAAGAAAACATCTGTTATATTCAAGTGAATTTAGGCATTTTATTGAAGATGGCCGAGATAAGACGCCAAGACGGTTTAAGATGCAAAGGCCTTTATAAAGACCTTCCTATTCCCATCACCTGTGTTTGACGTTGATACAACATTGATCGTGTGTGCAATGGTCCCTTGTCCTTCTTCTTATCTAATCATCATTATAATAATAATAAACTGTGATCCGAATGATATCAGCTGATGAATAGTGTAGAACTGAATTTATAGTAAATTATCAGCAGTGTCCATAATTACTATTTTAGTACCATGAATGAGACGATTGGATGGATGGACAGATGGATGGATCCTTTGATGACATACACACACACACCAATGAATGACACCATGACACAATGCACACCAATTCAGAGCACATTATTCAGAGAGCACATCGATATATATGTTCGCCATTGTTTCTGGCAATTAATTCAAATCACCTTTGATCCTATGATCATCTTACTCTTAATTCTTAATATATCTTGCCCCCATGTGTGACTATTCCATACATTCCCAATAAAATGCAACAAAATTTGACAATTGCGGACATTACATCACTGTACACAAGATGTGTGGCAGAGAGAGAAAATATAAAAGCAAAGAAACGATGATTGAAAACTAATTGAAATAATGGGTCATGGTAATAAAATAGTACACATAGTAGTGTGTGCACTGTTGATAATTTACTATCAATTCATTTCATATCAGCTATTATCATTCAGATCACAGTTATTATTATAATGACGATTAGATAAGAAGAAGGACAAGGGACCATTGCACACACGATCAATGTTGTATCAACGTCAAACAAAGGTGATGGGAATAGGAAGGTCTTTATAAAGGCCTTGCATCTTAATCCGTCTTGGCCTCTTGTCTCAGCCATCTTCAATGAAACGCTCAAATCCACTTCGAAAACCTGGATGTTTTATTCTTCAGAAAGCATTATCACCATGTAAACAGCTGTCAGAACATTTCTCAGTAATTTCTTATGATAACTTTTACCGCCGCACTTCAGCTTAAAACACTCGATATGTTGATTTGACGTTCCGTGATTTTGTAAATTTCCATTTTCAGACGACAAACAGTATTAAAAACAAGAAAGGACAACGGAAACTATAACATAACTGGCACATACCATCACACACATAGCTCGACAATCTGCCAAAGTACACAGATGGCTCTTTGGGTTGATCAGGCAACTAGAGCCTAGCCAGTGGACGGGGTTTAAGTCCACGTCATGGCCCCCCAGAGTGCACCAGTTAGGATATTTATGGGATAGACCTTGTATTGGTATCCTATATATTTATTTTGTTATTATTATGTTATTGTCTGTTTTGTTCTTATTTTATGTATTGAAGAGATGCCGGGATCAGTGATAAGGGTACCAAAGGAGGGTGGGTAGAGCTTCGAAGGAGACACAACTAAGGTCTCATTATTGTACAATGAAAGGCTATTTTACTTCTCGAAATACATATCGCTGGATAGTTTCAAGAGATAGAAATGGTATTCAATGGAGAAACCAATTTTAACTTATAATTGCATCAAGATTCGTATGCATCTACATCAATACCCTGCGAAACACCAAAAAGGTGTGTGGCAGAGGGTGTGAAGCACCAGGAGGGAGGGATTAGAGGGTTAGGGTTTTTCAAATGGACGGGGAAAGGTGAGGGGAAGATGCCAAAAAATATATAAACATACTAGTATAACCATGTGCAGTCCCTACCTTGTAATTAGGTTAATACTTATTGTGTCAAGCCGACTAGTGAGGGATTTCGATTAAAAGCATTCTGGTCTCTTATTGTTCTTGGAATAAATGACCATTTAAACCTGTCTGTCTTGCAGTCGATCTCTCTAATCTTATATTCGTGATCCCTCCGTCTGTAATACGTTGGGGTTCGTATTATATCCTTGATGTCATCGGAAAAGGACCCATCTTCTAAGTGTATTTAATAAGTTTAATCTATATTGTAAACGCCACTATTTAAGGGAATCCCGGCCTAAATTTTCTAGCTAAGTAGTAACGCTACTGCGTTGGTCATAGCAATGTTTGAGGCAAATCCAACTCCCCCCTCTGCTGAACTCAATCCAATTCCGAAATCAATTTTATCTCTTGAGGAACTCATATATACTGGCAGCATACGGTACTCTAGGTGGGGCTTGACTGAGGGC
>NW_027287041.1:567651-600151 GCF_022747635.1 Hetaerina americana | reverse complement strand
TCTTCTTCTTATATTCATTTCCACTGTTTAATAATAAAGCACCCTCCCCTTTGGAAGTCCTCCTCCTCTTATTTAAAGGCAGTTCAGTTCTTTTAAATTAGTTTTCTATTGTCGTTTCTTTGCTTTCATATCATGTCTCTTCTCCACACATCTTGTGTCCAGTGATACAATGTCCCCAATCGTCACATTTCATTGCATTTTATGAGAATAGGAAAGATTCACAAAAAAGGGCCAGAGACATTGTTTAATATAAGGAGAGATTTAAGTAATACCTTAGGGGATGACACGGGCTTTATAAATCGAATCTTTAACTTTTTTTTGAAGGTTAACTGGTTTAATGGCTTTAGTTTGGATCTCATAATTTTAATGCCTTTTGATTTTAACAATTATTTATTTATTTATATATTTATTTATTCTTTTATTCATAATTAAAAAGTAACTGAAGTTATTAGTCGTCATGACAGTGGTGCAAAATGACCTTAGCTGTCGACACACCCTTCAAACCCTTAATACTAGGAGCGAGAACTATTAAGAATAATAATGATTGTGATCAAAGGATTATCGCCCTCCTTATTATACTTAATGGAGAATTGTGTGATTGAATTTATTTAGCCAGAAACAACGGCGAACATATATATCAATGTGCTCTCTGGTATAATGTGCTCTGAATGGTGTGCATTGTGTCATGGTGTCATTCATTGGTGTGTTTGTGTGTGTGTCATCAACGGATCCATCCATCCAATCATCGTGTCGTCCATCGTAATAAAATAATAGCAAGTAGTATTGTGTTCACTGTTGATAATTTACCCTAATTGCAGTTCATATCATTTGGATCACAATTTATATTAATGACGATTAGAAAAGAAGAAGGACAAGGGACCATTGCAAACATGATCAATGTTGTATCAACGTCAAACACAGGTGATGGGAATAGGAAGGTCTTTATATACAGGGTTCGTCCGGTAAATAAGTGTACTGATTTTTTCCCGCCGCTCCAGGCGTGCCCAGCACCGCTCTGATGGGCTGCGATTGGAGGGGGGTATGTTGGCAAGCGACGCTGAAAAAGGCAGTCGGCTCTGAGCTGTGGTGTAGTGAGGAGCTCTGTTAACGCGAACCTCCACACTTGACCCACGTCACGGAACGCGATGCCGAAGTTTTTGGAGCAGCGTTATTCCATCAAATTTGTGGTAAAGCTTGGGAAATCGTCTACCGAAACTGTCGGTATGATTAACCAGGCTTACGGGGAGTCAGCCATGTCCAGAAACATGATCTTTCGGTGGCACAAGATGTTCGTGGAGGGCAGAGAAGAGGTTGACGACGAGTCTTCGAGAGGTTCCCGATGATGCCTTTGCGGGAGCGTTCCAGGAATGGGAACGCCGCTGGAACAAGTGTATCGACTCACAAGGGTCCTATTTTGAGGAATATTAGCTTAAGATATGTAAAAGTGTAATAAATTTTTTTTCCTGAGCTCAGTACACTTATTCTCCGGACGAACCCTGTAGGCCTTGCATCTTAATCCGTCTTGGCCTCTTGTCTTGGCCATCTTCAATAGAACCCTTAATCCACTTTGAAAACTTGGATGTTTTCTTCTTCAGAAAGCGTTATCAGTGTATAAACAGCTGTCAGTACATTTCTGGAGTAATTTCTTATGATAACTTTTACCAATGCACTTCACCGTAAAATACATGATATGTTAATTCGTAGCTTGGTAATTTCATCAAGTTCCATTTTCAACGACAAACAGTAAAAACAAGAAAGGACAAAAGAAACTATGACATAACTGAGATACCATACGCACAGCTTCGACAATCCACCAAACACAGACCGCTCATTGGGTCGCTCAGTAAACTAGTGCCTAGCTTAGTGCGCAGGGGGGGGGCTACATAGACCATGCGACATGACTGTCAGATTATAACAGTTTGCCAAAGTCCTCTGCTTTATCTTATATATTGTTGTGGAGCATTGTCTTGATGTTCTTATTGAACTTCTTGGTTCATCTGCAAGGGACTCTGTGGCTAGTTTCAAAAATCCTTTCTCTTATCTTAAATATGTCAATTAACAGAGTATTATTTACAATAGCAGTCGTAATTCCACCGTGGATTTGTATGAGAATTTAATCTTTCAAATGATGAAGTTCTTAATCTCACTGCTAGCCAGTGAAGATGTGTCAAAAGAAATTCATTAGTTGGAATAACTTTGGTGCCATAACCTTCTGAAATATAAGTTTTTTTTAACCCTCTTTGTGCGGCGGGCAGATATATATCGGCTCTTGCGTAGGCTATTGTTTAAATCACTGTAACTTATGGTTTTTTCATTAATAATTTATGGTTTTTGTGCTATCGATGGGGGGAATTCCATACAATTATATAACACATTTTTTAATTTTTTATTAGCAATTTTAAATGCTTTTACAAAAAATATAATTCCAACTATGATTTTAGGTTCATTTTTGTACATGTCGGGAAGCTCAGCCTAATTGTCTGCTCCTTTTTCTTTCTGAGTGGTCTTTCCACTATGAAAAGCCACTGAAAGGCTACTAATCTGTGTTCATCTGTAATCTCTTGAATGTGTTATGGTGAGGTGGTGTTGATATATATGACTGCTTGTTCAGACTTTGTTGATACGATGAGAGCACTGCTTTGTAATCATTTTGGTTTCTCTTGCCATCCATCCAATCTAATCAATTGCGCCCTGTGTATTGGATTACATTGTCAGCAGTTCTCTGTGAGTTAGAACTTCCTTTTTTTCTGCCTTTAGATTGTAAGCACATTGCCGCAGTCTCAAGGAAAGGGGAAAAGTCCAAATTCGACTCTATGAGATCAGCCTTCCTCAACAAAATCGAACTATGCAGAGGCTGACAAAAAATTTGCATTTCACTGGTTTTTCTATATTTATTTATAATATATTCTACGTGTCTTTTTGATTCTTTATTAAATTTAAATATCGTAGTTTTATTTAAAAAATGTTTAAAAAAATATTAGTATTTTGTCTAAAAATCAAAATATTTTTGCTTAAAAAAATATTCTTCAAATTAATAATACTGTAATAATCACATTTATTTTTCAGATGATGTAAATGTATAACATCATTATTAACTAAAATATTTTATTTTAAAATAAAAAAACTGCATATTGATATGTAAACTAATAGCTTCATAATGTTTTTTTCCCTAAGGTGATACATTTTCTTAAATTACCCTTCGCACTTCTCACTAAGTACCCCTGGAATCCCCGCCGCACTAAGAGGGTTAATCACTGCAACAACAAAATTTCAACCATTTCTGTCAGGATAAATAAGAGGTTTTTTTTGGTTCATTCGGCCTTTTGAATTGGAAACACTTGATAAGTGTAGCTGAAACTTCAAATGCGGTCTAGTCACAGACCAGGAAGCTTTTCTAACCAAGGAACATTGCCCAATTAACTGAATGCCATGGATTTGAAACAGACTTACTGTTATATGACCCGTGTACAAGGATAGGCTGATCACCAATGCACACGTGCTTGTATAGACCGCAAACAAAACCAGAAAGCAAGATTTGACGAAAAGTGAAATAAAGTATCATTCTCTAAGTTTCAAAGTCATTGATTTATTTCTCAACATAGTCCCAACATTAAGGCTCCCAATGTTTCTCCCAACGTGTAGCAAGTGTTTTCGTATTCCGTCACTGACAAACTCTTCCTACTTTTCTCAAATTCACTTGACTTATTCACAGCTGCACCTTCATCTCATCATAGTCCAAGGTGTAATGATTATTATCCTTTGAGGTGTCTCTTTGAGTTGATAAGGAAGAACATAATGCGGATCACAGAAGTCCTTGAAAGATTGCAGAAAGGGGAATAAGGAGGAGGGTGTTTTGGCATCGGTTCAAATGTCTTAATGGTTTAGCAATAGCCTCTCCAAATTGCATTCGAATTGTTTGTGGAAGAGCGTTGTTTTGTCATAATTTACAAGATTATTATTGGCTGGCCAGGCTGCTGCCATTTTAAAAAACACTAAAAACTCGAATCCAATATGGTGTGATATGCAATATATACGCTATTGATAAGTGATTCGCGATATATATATATATATATATATATACTACCTTGATCAAAAAGTTCCCGGAATAACCACCGTGTGGCGCTCCCATCGTTCCGATTTGAGTTCTGTTTTTTTTGTTAAATTGGTACATCTGTTGTTGATATTCCCTTAAAATCTTAGTGTCATAACTTGACATTTGCAAACGTTACGGTCGGTTTTCGGTATGTCCATCAGTGCTTCCTGCGATTTTTCCATTACTTCCTCTCGGCTGCTAAAACGCGTTCCCCGTAATGGTTTTTTAACTTGATTGAACAGAAAGAAGTCACAGGGAGCCAAATCAGGTGAATTCGGTGGCTGTTGGATGGTATTTGTTGCATTTTTCGTCAAAAAATTACGAATAATGATAGCACTGTGCGATGGTGCGTTATCATGGTGCAAAATCCACGAGTTTTCTGCCCACATTTCTGGTCTCTTTCGGCGAATTGCTTCACGCAAACGTCTCATAACGCCCAAATAATACTCTTTGTTTACTGTCTGGCCTTCTGGCAAAAATTCATGATGCACTACACCGTTGTAATCCATGAAAACCGTCAGCATTGCCTTCTTTTTTGACTGAAAACGACGTGGTTTTTTTGGTCTCGGCTCATTTGGTGAACGCCATTCACTTGCCTGATGTCTGGATTGCGTGTCGTACTCATAAACCCACGTCTCGTCTCCAGTAATGATCCTTTTGATGAATGTGGGATCGGATTCAGCCTCGCAAATCATGTCTTTTGCGACGTCAACACGGTCTCTTTTTTGCATGAAATTGAGGTCTTTTGGCACCAACTTTGCTGCTACACGACGGAAACCCAAATCATTAACCACAATGTCTTGGGCGGATCCATAGGCAATGTTCAAGTCCTCCGCTATTTCTCTGATGGTTAATTTGCGGTTATTGACCAACATTTCTTTTACTTTATCAATTTTTTCACCGACTTTCGATGTCGATGGTCTGCCACTGCGTTCATCATCTTCGATTGACTCACAACCACTTCTGAACCGCTCGTGCCACTGGTAAACGACCGTTTTTTTTAGAGAATCGTTGCCGAAACACTTTTCCAACATTTCCAATGTCCGTG
Organism: Hetaerina americana; assembly: GCF_022747635.1. Lineage (NCBI taxonomy): Eukaryota > Metazoa > Arthropoda > Insecta > Odonata > Calopterygidae > Hetaerina > Hetaerina americana. Next base: position 595,010 of record NW_027287041.1, on the reverse strand, counting down.
CGCCACTAAATCCGTTTTTTACGCAAAATTTAATACAAGTTCGTTGTTGCAAATTTAAATCCATTTCTGAAATTGTAAAAAATCGCCAACACACACAGAGATAGATGTACTCTTGGCTACGTAACTTTTGCAAATGTCAAGTTATGACACTAAGATTTAAAGGGAATATCAACAACAGATGTACCAATTTAACAAAAAAAACAGAACTCAAATCGGAACGATGGGAACGCCACACGGTGGTTATTCCGGGAACTTTTTGATCAAGGTAGTATATATATATATATATATATATATATATATATATATATATATATATATTTATATATTCCAATATATATGGTGTGATATGCGATTTATAAGCTTTTGATATGTGATTCGCCTTTTGTCATTTTTGAATCAAATCTTCAAAAAGACAAGTTTGCTTTGATGTTTATATATAGTCTGTGGGTCAGTGATCTCGGACGTCCGCTGCTCGTGTTTCATCAAACAATTATTGGCTTTTCCTAGGCTCGCAACCACGATATTTTACCACCCATCAGATTAACATTTGACCTATCAACAGCATCGTCACTACATAATAAACAGCCTTATAAAACGACGATTGAATCTCAGTAGGAGTCACTTTTTAATAGTCATGCTGTTTAAACTCACAAATGTTAACATATATAGCACACAACACTATAACATGTCTCCATACTTCAACTGCTTCTCAAAATACTACACTGGAGGATTAATGTAACGACCTCAAACATAAGCATGTGTGTTGACAGGGAATGTTACTTCCACATGCCAAAAGCAGGAGTGCTTCTGAAGTTCATTTTGTTTGTATGACCAGAACACATCTCCATACTTCATCCGCTTCTCAAAATACTACACCGGATGATAATGTAACAATCTCAAACCTGCAAGCATGCATGTCAATAGGGGGAATGTTACTTCCACATGCTACCAGACAATGAGTGCTCCTGAAGGTCATTTTGTTTGTAGTACCAGAGCACATCTCCATACTTTATCCGCACCTCAAAATACTACAGTTGATGAATGCAACGATCTTAAACCTACACATGCGTATTGATGGGGGAATGTTACTTCCACATGCCAAGAAGGAGTTCTTCTGAAGGTCATTTTGTTTGTGGTCTACATGGCATGTCTGTATTAGTTTTAAGCCTACCTATGTATTTTTGCAATATTCACAAATCGAATGAAGTTATTGCAGTATGTTTTGTCTCATAAAATTGTTTTCTTTCTGCATCAGGGAAACGCTTGTTTAGGAAGAGGAAATTTTTCAATATTCACAAGGTGTGGGAGGAAAATGAGAGCTATAATGGTTATTGCCGGAAAAAAATTAAGTCTTCAATTCCCTCCTCAAGATGGACTACGGAAAACAGTGAAATTCCAGTTGTCACAGTACCTGATTCAATGGAAGCACAGACAGAGCCATCAAATGTCCAAGATCAGCCAGTCCAAGGGGTCAAAGGTAAGTGAATACCACTAATATTTCACCCAAGACATTGACATGTTACAATACACGTCCATAAATGATCGTCTGATCTCTGGAGCAAATTCATAATGCACAACAGCCTCAGAATCAAAAGATCTACGATAGGGGACCCAAAATAACTGGAATGTTGTTATAGATTCGTTAGTTCTCAATATATTTACATTAAATTAAGTTCACCTTCAAAGTATTCCCCATTGACCACAATGAAGTTCTCCAAACAATGCATACAATGTTCGAAACATTTCTGAAATACATTTATCAGGATGTCCTTTAGGCCCCATAATTTTCCCTGTCCCGTTACTTTTGGGTCCCCCCCCTCATATTTAGAAAAATGTATGTTGTATACTTTTTGGTCACGTCTTATAAACCTTTTTAAGTGTAATTCTTCAAATTTTCTCTGTACGGCTAATTAAAGTTTTTCTACTCTAACAGGTAATGAGTCAGAGGCTCTAAAAGCAATCGTATCCTTGAGGGAAACATTAACGGGGATTGAAACAAGATTGATGTGTTTGGAAGGGAAAAAAAGTATCGAAGAAGCTGGAGCTAGGACGGTATCTGAGATCCGGCCGCTCAAGGACTTTCCACTTTCCAATGTGGATGAGTTACAAATGGTTGAGAAGAAATTGACTAATGAAATATACTGGAAACAGCTGGTATGTGTGACTATCACCCCGGCAACTTTCAATCGACCTTGTATCTTAGAGAGACCTGGTTTCTGAGCCACAAAACATTTAATTTCAATCAAAATTGAAATCATATTCATTTCCCTCCCGTCCCTCTCTATCTGTCTTACCCCAAAAATGCCATTTTTTGGCATACAAACTTAAATTTATCTTTATTCATAATGGCCAGGTTTCTGAGCCATTGAAATCTGTTTCTATTCAATTCTATTCATCTCTAAAATGCTTATATGTATATTCCTCTCTCTTCTTATTTTTTTCCAATATATTGTCATACCTTCCTTCTGAATGCACTGACTCAGCCTAATAATTCAACAAATTGGGTTAATCCATGTTGTAAGACCAGCATACTGAGCCACAGATATATGTTCCATTATTTTCCCTCCATATATTTTAAACTGAATCATTTCTTTCTTTATGTATGTTTCCTTTGAACTTTATTCTAACCTCTTCCTTCTGAAGCACCTTCTGAGAAGTCTATTAACTGGATTTATCCTCATGTGGAAGCACCAGGTTTCTGATCCAAACAAAAATTATTTTTCAGTCTATTTGATGAGTGTTTTTATGCGGTAAAAAAAGCCCTACTGACTTTTATCATACATGTTTCTTTCAGGTGCAGGAATTAAGCCATCTTGAGGGTTCTTCTGCAAAAGGATTCATTCGATGCGTGTTGGCCAAGTTGATGACCTTGACACTGGGGTCAAAATACAGCTGGATAGGTTTCAAGAAAAAGAGAGTGTTCAGTACCCTTCTCCTAAAGGATGTGATTATTGGTAGGCATCCCTGTGTTTTATTGTCTGGTTATTAATATTGCTCTTTGATAGTTTTGAAAGTATTAATGTAAAATGGTTTAATTAACACTCCGATATCAACTCAATATTCTCCTAACCAAATGCCCTTTTTTCCACAAGACCAGGTTTCCGAGCCACATGCAATAATATTTCACTTATTTCTCACTACATTCATATCTCTCAATACCAATTATTCATTCTATTTATCTCATCTTCACTATCTCATTAACAACCAAAACACTGTACATCCCCTTTCTTTTAATTAAACCAGGTTTCCGAGCCATTTACAAAACAATTTCTTCTCATAGCATGTATAAAGCATTGTTTTTGTATTTCTTCTTCTAGTTCACTTGCCTCTTCTAATGCTTGAATAATATCTCCATGTCTCTCAACACTTTTTATGATTTCTGTACATTAAGCCCAGGTTTCTGAGCTACTCAAAATAATTGTTGACATATCTGAAACTGTGTTAATCTTCATACTTTATCATTCAACCTATTTTCTCCTTTCCTTTTAACATACCCAGATAATCTTGAAAACCTTGAAGTCACTTTTAACTTTTGCTCTACGAGACCATGTTTCTGAGACAAATGAGTTTGTTTCATTGAGTTGCCATGCTAGAAATTGTGTATTTTGTTATCCTCTTTTAAACTTAAATCTCCTCATCCATCTAAACTCATTTGTTGTTCCTCCTTAACCTCCAAAACTGAAATCAAAACATTTTCATTGAGGATACCAGGTATCTGAGCCACTTTAATTGAATACCAGTGTAAACATAGATGAATTGAATACTCATATATATATTAAGTTATCATATTTGTTTGAATAGCAGCACACATGCTTAAATCATAAATATATATATATATAATATATATATATATATATATATATTATATATATATATATATATATATATATATATATATATATATATATATATATATATATATATATATATATATATATATATATATATATATATATATATATACTTGTGTGTGTGTGTGTATATGAGTAAATAAATATATATATATATATACTTATACATATATATATATATATATATATATTTATATTTATATATATATTCAAGTGCTTAGTAAACGTAATTGCTTTTCTTCCGCAGATGCCATCGCTGCTTCTAAATGGTCGGAGATATCAGAAGCTGATGCGATTGAACATATAAAGGTGTGGCTAAGATCGGCTAAATCTCGTGCTAACTCGATTAATAAGAAGAAATGAATATTAATAATATTAATGTGTTTGGATGGACAGAACGGCATTATCATTCATTGGCTGTTGTCTTACATTAATGTTTTTTGTGCTCTGAATCAACGCATTTTTAACTTGAAGCCCTGAAGTGATATTTCTAAAAGAATGAAGGTCTAGTTTCATTTTATTTTGTCTGTTGTTAATAATTGTTTGAACTCTGGACTTTACTTTGCGTTGTTCTTTGCCTTCATTGTTTTGTTTCGATGTTGGATCAGTTAGGGAACTGTGACGACTGAAATATTTGCGGCCGTGATCCAGAGCTGTTTTCAACCCATTCATATTTTCTGTATTAATGCCTGTCAGTGACCTCAGAGCCTAGTTAACGCTTGTTTAGAAGAGAACTCCATGTTTTGTTTATTTTTTTGGGACTGTTGTGTTCCTTTCCGGATGAGAAATCCTTGTTTGATTTGCCGCATAACGTTCTATGTATTTTTTTAAAAAAATTTTGAAATAAAAATGACTGATTTTTTTTTGTAAATATAATTTTCTAGTTTGGATTTAATCATAGAAGACTTTTAATTTTTTCTTTGTTTTTTTTGTTTTCTTGCATTTGACTATACAATTAAGCATACAGGATGCGTTCCATAATCAATGCAATTTTTTTTTTAAAGTTATTCATTGAAAAATTTGCACAAATTCTTAAAATTCTTCAAAGTACTCTTCTTATGCCTTTGCTCATTTAATCCAGTGACTCTACCATGAACGACACATGCCCTGGACGGTATCTTCAGGGACCTCTCTCGCAAAAGGTCTTCTAGTCACTGTGAGCTGATTAGATCTCTTCTATAAATGAAAAACAGGTTCTTTTCAGGGCTTATTTAATCACAGAGAACAAAAAGAAGTTTCCTGGGATGATGTCATGGCTATAGGAAGAAAATGAGGTGTTTGGCACCTGGTGCTTAACCAGCAACTGGTAGACTTAGTAAGTTGTCATGATGAAGTTGTCGTGATGGAGTTGCCCTGTTATCATGATAGAGTTGCCCTTTTGTAATGGTGAAGTTGCCCTGTTGTGATGGAGTTGCCTTATTGTCATGGTGGAGTTGCCGTGTTGTCATGATGAAGTTGCCCTGTTATTGTGATGGAGTTGCCCTGTCATCATGATGGAGTTGCCCTGTTGTGATGGAGTTGCCATGTTGTCGTCATGGTGTTCCCCTGTTGTCGTGATGGAGTTGTCATGATGGAGTTGCCCTGTTGTCATGATGGAGTTTTCCTGTTGTTGTGATGGAGTTGCCATGTTGTCATGATGGAGGTACCCTGTTGTCATGATGGAGGTACCCTGTTGTGATGGAGTTGCCATGTTGTCGTGATGGAGTTCCCCTGTTGTCGTGATGGAGTTGCCATGTTATCATGATGCAGTTGCCAGATAAAAGAATGTCTTTTCTCATCTTGATGACCCTTTTTCAGAGTCTTTGCTGCACATCTACATGGTAAGTAGCATTAACTGTCTGTCCTTGAGGACAAACTCATAATGGACCATTCCTTGCCTCTTGAAAGAGACAATTCATATGGTTTTGTCACTTCTGATTTGTTCATTCTTGCCTTTTTGGGCTTTGGGAGACCGGTCGGTGTGACACTCAAGAGAGCTTTGGGCGTTTTGTCTCTAGGTTGTATTCATTAAAACCCAGGTTTCTTCATCAGTAATGACATCCGTATGATCAGGTTTATTTTCAATACATTTCAAAAGTTCACTTTATGAAATTTCCACTCAATAGGTCATCTGACATCTTGGTTACGAGCTTGGTGAACCCTTTCCTCATTGCTAAATCTTCCAAAGCAAGGCAAAGCATAACTGTAAGACAAGTTAAGTTTATTGACAACTTATTTGATATTCAGTCGAGAGTCAGAGTCCAATAATTGTTGAACCCAAGCCACATTGCTGTCAGTTTTGCTGGTCAATGGCCGTCCAGTGCATTGTTCATCATAGACCTCTTCCCAGGCCTCCTCAAAGGCCTTTAAACCTCCCCAAAACTTGTGATTTAGACAGAGGAAAGTTTTCTTAAGCCTCAAAAATCATTTATTTTGCCTTCTCTCACGAGATTTCTTCATTTAAGCACAAAACTTAAGGTAATTTTGCAATGCTGCTCCATTGTTGATTGTATTTAATTTGTGACACGATTGGCATTCAGAGGTTAATAATAACTGATGCCCTGCTGCTTCCACATCTCAGAGAGCACTGAGACTGGTTTCATGGCAAAGCTTAGCGATCCTCCCACATAGTACAAGTTGTTTAATATCATTCTGACCAATAGTAGCTGCACAGGAAATTGAATTGCATTACTTATGGAATGAACCCTGTATTATGCTATTGCAAAAATGATGGGTTAGTTAGGTTTTGGATTGACACAATTACCAATTAAATATTTTACCATATATGCAACTCTAGAACCATGTCCCTTTTCATTTCTGTGTAGTGTCATAGTTACTTTTGTCCATCCAACATCCCTATCTATCAATCTATCCCTATCCCTACTACTTCCTTGTTTGGCCTTAACATTCTTCCCTTTCTACACATATATATCACAGTCTTCGACAGACATCCCACTTGCCAATCAATCAATAAAATGCTGTCTGAATCTATATTAATCCATCTTTAAACTTTCTCTCCAGTCCTCTTATTAATGTGTCCCAACAATTGCTTCTCTAAACAATGTCATTATAGCACTTCCTTGTTTGTTTTCCTTCTTCTGTCCACGTCACCCAAGTTATATCAATTAAGACTCAAATCTATGCCTCCTATCCTGCTTCTTCCCAATGACCAGGTTTCCGAGCCAAAACCACACACTATTCATAAAGTTTTTAAAAACTCTTTCTAAACATCATTATTACTCAACATCCCTGTCATCTTAATTCTGTACTCCTTACTGTGTGAATGCTGCTTTTCATATTAAAACAGTTCTCCTTATGTCCCTACTAACACTTTGACACCAGTATACATATTAAACCAAATCTATGCCTTCTATCATTCTGTCTCTTCAAAATGACCAAGTTTCCGAGCCGTGCATAACCATACACTAATAAAAAAAGTTTAAACAAACCTTTTTGTTACATCTTCTTACTCAAAATCCCTGTCATCTTAATTCTCTCCTCATCCGCCTTATTCTGCAAAAGCTTCATTAATTTATATAATTCATCTTCTCCTTATGTTCATACTAATACTTGGACATCGTTATATCAATTTAGACTCCAATCTTATGCTTTGTAGCATCCTTCCTTTTCCCAATGACCAGGTTTCCGAGCCGTACATTACTAAGTTCTAATGACAAAGTTATTAAATAGTTTATTCTCTTAATATGTTTACTCAACATCACTGTCATCTCGAAATCCTCCTTGTCTAGAAGCTTCTTTGTCCAGCAACGCAGCGCAATTCTTCTCCTTGCTACCCTGCTGTTTTATCATCTTTCTTGATAATTAAATGAAGAATACAGTGTATCTTTCCATATTCTGTCCTTTTATTCACGTAGAACTGGTTTCTAGGCTCAAGCTCATCATTAGGTACAAGTTAATCGAGTCGTGGTCCATTTATATAGCATTCATGAGGGAGGGGTAGAAGAAAGGGAAAGAAAATGTTCCTTTTAAGCATATAATCATATGTTCAAACCATTTAATGCGAAGATAATAGGTTACACAAATGGTGAAAATTCCCATATGGATTGATTTCATAAAAGTTAGCGGACCTCTTTCCTAGGGAGAAATTTAAAATAGCTTTTTACAATATGAATAACTTAACCCTCTTAGTGGGGTGGGGATTCCAGGGGTACTTAGTGAGAAGTGCGAAGGGTAATTTAAGAAAATGTATCACCTAAGGAAAAAAAAAACATGAAGTTATTTGTTTAGATATCCATATGGAGTTTTTTAATTTTAAAAATAAAATATTGTAGTTAATAATGATGTTATACATTTACATCATCTGAAAAATAAATGTAATTATTACAGTATTATATATTTAAAAGAATATTTTTTTTAGCAAAAATATTTTTTGATTTTTTAGACACAATACTAGTATATATTTTTTTTAAAACATTTTTTTCAATAAAAACTACCATATTTAAATAATAAGAAAGAATCAAAAAGACATGTAGAAAAAATTTATAAATAAATAAGTAAAGAAAAACCAGTGAACTGCAAATATTTTTTTTTAAGCCTCTGCATAGTTCGATTTCGTTGAAAAGGCTGATCTCATTGAGTCGAATTGGGACTTTGGAAAAGAATTTAAAATTGATAATAAAAAAATTAAAAAATGTGTTGTATAATTGTATGGAATTTGCCCTATCGATAGCAAAAAAACCATAAATTATTAAAGAAAAAACCATAAGTAACAGCGATTTAAGCAATACCCAACGCAAGAGCCAATATATCGGCCCGCCGCAATTTTCGCCAGGGATACTAAGGCCGATATATCGGCCTGCTGTACTAAGAGGGTTAAAATCATTCTTTAGTACTACAAAAGACAAAATATGTATACAAAATAAAAGTGGCATTTATAAGTTAACTTGTAAGAACTCTAGTGCTATACATATATTGGTCAAGCAGGGAGATCATTATATACACGGGCGGAGGAACACAATTGCTGTTTCAGGAACTGTGACCTCAAGCAATCACACTTCGCCAAGCATCACCGGTGGGAAGAAAACCACGGGAATGATTCCAACCCGGAACTCTTACACCAGATGGACAAAGGAATGAGGACGGACAAGTTTGGAGAGCTGGAAATGAGGAAGAATTTAAAAACAGGTCATTTGGTGGAGGATTTACTGTTTGAATACCTCCCCCCAATCCTGGAAGTACCCCTTTCCCTCACAGATAGACCCGACAAACCCCCTCACCCCACTGTAAACCAACCAATCAACTTTCCTGATGCTTAATACCCCTCTTCCTCCCCCTCCCATTCAACCCTGATCGCAACACTATGTAGATGCACGGGAGTGGTAGGAGATTTAATTCATGGAAAATAGGCCTTTGATGGAGTATTGTGAGGTTTCCTGGTGATTATTCTAATAGATTTCTTTTGCATTTTAAAGATGGTTTGAGAAATAGCAGCTGTTCCCCATAATATTATACTTAAGGTTATATTTGAATAAATTTCCCCATAGTATAAATTGAGTAGTGCAGTTTTTCTTGTAGTTTCATACAGGCGTCTTAATAAGCAGCAAGTTGAACTGAGCTTGTGCTGAAAGGCTTTTACATGAGTATCCCAGGAAATATTTGCACAGAGAGAAATATCAAGAAATTTGCATTCTGTCACATGCTTTATTGATTGATCATTGGAAGAGGAAGACCTAGGATGGATTATATAGATGGCAAAAATGATTATATTTGCAATGTAACATGAAATAACTGGCATTAAACAGAGAACTCATTATACTGAAATGCTTCATTCCAACCACAAACTCTACAGGCGAATTTATAAGTCTACCTGAGCCAGAGAGTGGTTTTTTGTGTGGTATCAATAGTCTGACATCTTCGGAAAGATTTAAATGGTTAAATAATGTGTGAAAATTGAATTAGGTAAGTTTTTCGCAATATATTCAATTAAGTATGCATAGTGTAAACATTCAGGTTTAATGCATAAACAAATTGTAGTGTTTTTATACCTTGTGGAGGAAGTACTTAAGAATTTAAATTATGTAGATAATTTGGTATCGCATTGAATATAATTGGATACCACTACAGTGATTCTATCACCATCAGGTTTCAATTAATATTTTGCAATATCAAAGCTGTACATTTCCTGTGAACATACTTCAATCCAACTTCATACTTTAGTCTAGTTTAATATTACTGTCTAATAGTTAAATATTACTGTCTATTAGTATTATTTTATATGAATAAGACATTTAACATAAGTTTTAACAAAGGGTGAAGTATTTCCAATACATTTATATTGTTATTTAATCATATTCAGTGATAAATCAGTTAATCCAATATCTTCATCATGTTTTGTCCAAAGCTTTGCCACTAAACCGGTCTCAGTGCTCTCCAATCTGAGGAAGCGGCAAGAAGTCAGTTATTGTAAAACTCCACGTCCAGACAGAGTCATGAAAGCAATGGAATCGACAATCAAGCAATGTTATGCGATTAATTTTGGCATGTTTTGAAAATAAACCTGATTATTTGGAAGTCTTCACTGGTGATGAAACCTGGGTTTTTGATTATATGACCGAAATGCTCATTGCCTTAGTCAACAGTAAAGGAATTCTCCATAAGGAGTTCATTCCTCAAGAACAGACAGTTAACAAAGCTTCCTATAACATGTTTATCCTGGAAAGACTCCGAAAAAGGGTCATCAGCAAAACATGACATCTCCGCTAGGGCTGTATGTTAAATAGACATTTTGGCAAAATTTAGGTCAATTTAAAATTGATGGTAATGTTGAATTGATGATGAACTAAACCTAATTGTTGATATAATTTCAAGTTCAGTGTAGAAGCTAGGTTTATGTTGAGGATGTTGTAAAATTCAGGTTCTTTTAAAGTACATAGGGCAATGTAAAAGCTACAATTGTTTAAATTCGAGTTTCATGTAGATTTGAGGTTCATTTCAATGAGAGGTTTGTGTGAAATACAGGTTCATGTCATAGCTGGGTTTATATTGAATGGAGTTTCACGAAAATGTTGATTTAACGTGTAAAAGAGGTTGATTTTAAAGTGACATTAATAGGAGGGCTCTCCAAGAACATGAACTATGGTTCTGCCTAGCGTGTGGCCGTTGATTTTAGGGCTAGAGCCACCATCTTGGTGTCTAAACCTTCCTACACTCAGTCCACTGCTGTGATATTGTCGACACGCCTGCGCAGGTTTGAGTTCGTTACATTGTTCATCCAGTGTGTAGTATTTTGATAAGGGGATGAAGTATGGAGACGTGTTCCAGTGTTGTGTGCTATATATGTCAACAATTGCGAGTTTAAACAGCGTGAATATTAACAAGTGACTCCTACTAAATTCAATCGTCGTATAACGGCTGTTTATGGTGACAATGCTGTTAATAGGTCTACTGTTAATCTGATGGGTATTAAAATTTCGTGGTTGAGAGCCTGGGAAAAGGTAAAATCGTTGATGAAACACAAGCAGCGGACGTCCGAGATCACTGACCAACAGACGATAAATATCCCAAACTCGTCTTTGAAGATTTGATTAAAAAATGAATGGCGAATCACTCATCAAAAGCGTATTGCAAACCATATATTCGAATATCAAATGTGGAACGTGGTGTCGGCTTCATTATTATTTATTGAACAATTGGGATGATAATACCTCTGTGATAAATCTGTGTTCACGATGGGTCCCCCACACCGTCTCACCGACAGAAAACAAACACAAAACCCTTCCTTATTCCCTTATGCGATCTTGCGAAGCCTTGCGATTTTTATTCTTTTCCTCTCAACTCAAAGAGGAACCTCAAAGGATAATCATAACAGCTTAGTTTCTTCGACACTCTTAACGTAGATTTTATGAAGGAATATACATACTAATATAGTAATCTGAATTTGCAGTAAATCCTGGATATTTCGGGTCACGTTTAATGCAATAATTATGTCCTCATCGAAAATGTCGATGAAATACTCACTCATACATAGACTGAACCTACATAGGCTCATTCAATCCATAAATTTCGTATCAATACTAATTCTAAATCGTACTGAACTGAATACGGCTTATACATGGTTTTATTTACCGCCGATGCAATTACGCTTGTTCTTGTTTGCCACGCATCGATCGCTTGGCATTATGGGTTTTCATTATGGCGATGTACATGACCAATGTTTACATTCTGAAAATGCAGAGGATGTAGTAGTTGCCTAACTTCACGCCCTTTTTATTGCATATATTGAGTTTAGTCATGCTTATTGTTACCTCCTTCACAAATTTGAGTGATTTAGGCTTCTTACCGTGGACTTATGTCACAGTTTAAGTAAACCGTAACGTCAAATATGGAGACAATCAAAACGAAAGTTTCAGTTGAATGCATATTTACCTTCATTGAACTTGGAAATACGAAGTTGGGTTTTCTCTTCGTGTGGTGAATTAGGCAAGTAATACTGATTCTGAAGAAATCGTGCCCTAGTGCAAATATTGTGCATGTATTCAGTACAATGAAATGCAACATTCTCTTGATTGATGTACGTAGCCTTACCGAGATTGAGAATAAATATTGATACGAAATGGATGGCTGGATTGATGGACTGAGCTTATGCAGGCTCTGTCTATGTAGAAGTGAGTGTTTTATCGATATTTTCGGTGATAATTTAGTCCTAGGATTTAACGTGGAACAAACGATTCAGGATTTACTACAGTTTCAGGTTAGTAGTATGGTCGTTTGCATTTCTTTCGCAAATTTGAAGATTGGAGTATCAAAGAAATGCGAAGACTCTTTTTTGGAATGTAAACATAGCGTGGTAAACTACGCACTGAATTATACTTTTGTTTATTCTGTTTATTTACTTATTCGTCTAGGTTATCAGGGTGGAAGGAACGCCTTCTTTAGCCTGCTCTACGTGTATTAAAGAATTAAATCATTTTAGGATATTTAAGAGTCGCTGTGTGGACTCAAAAGTGACGTTCGAGAGGAGATTGTCCATGAGACAGCGAGAAGCTGAGATTTGCGGACGAAATGTAAGCATAATTTGGAATATGGAAGCTGTTCGGCAGGAGTTGTGCCTGGGTAAAAATTAGTGATGAACTGATTGTTGTACGACTTAATGTTGCTATATCTTTTCGTCATAACCGTGCGTGTATTGTTTAATCACGGAGGAGATTTGTCGACAGTTTATAGATTCATGTTCTAATTATCACAATGTTACATTACCCCTTGTTTTGAGACTGTATACCTTCATATCCTCGTCGTTTATTATAATGTTGGTTCTATTGATGGTCACACTTTGTTGTAGTACATGGAGTAATGCATCGTATTAACTATTGAATGCAATTTAGTGCTGTTTTATGGTTTGCGTGTGTTCATTATAATGAAATTAGTTGTCATTTATTTCTCGTGATTTGTCCCAAATGGTGATTAGGTTCCGTCTTTTAATATATTCTTACCGTAAGACTTGCGAAAATATTTTTTCAGGAAATTTATTCTCGTTTTTATAGTTCTAAACGATATTCTCCACATTATTAAGTAATCACGGTTACCCGTAGTTGTGAAATTAATATTAAAAAGTGAGTTTTCCTGGGAAAAATATAATTTAACATTTGGAAACAGTTAGAAGAATGTCTAAACAATTTTACAGTTGATGTAGTACTAGTGGATATTGAAATCTGTCATTTTATTTACTCTAGAGGAATAATAATAAGTTTTAAGGACTTCTTTTAAATGCTTCATGCTTCTTTTAAGTTCATTTCCATTGAATCATTGTGTTGAAATTAAAATTACAATGTAAGCTTAACCAGAACATTCATTTTGTGGATTTGAAACTATTCTATTAACATATATATTAGTATTTTTAAATGGAAGAAGATTTCATTCTGTTGATTGACTTCCTTCCTTCCCATTTCCGTTCCCCTGTGAGGTTATCCTTTGAAGTAATTACACCTGTGGCATGTTCTGTGTGCAAATGAGGTTTTGTTCATGTGTATCTATTCGTCTCCTGAACGCTAGCACTAATAGAGAAGGAATTAGATGTGATAGTAATTAGGTTTAAGTTCATTGTAAGTGTATTAAGGAAGTCGGTAGCTCCTCCTATGTTTTGGAATTCCTTGAAAACCCATTCCTCCCAAAATCCATTCATTTGGCCAAATTTTCTGCCAAGGATTCCAAAGACTAACATGAAATAGCATAGAAAATTTTAAAAGATATGAATAGGTACCATGCAATACAATAATGGGGTAGCTTAACTTGTATATATCTGGCCCAGAAAGTCACTGGTTCAAACCCAACCCACGGCTGTTTTTTTTTCATTGTTTTGCTTTAATTTTGACCCATTTTTGTTTCCATTCTCTATTTCAATGTGTATTTAAATTTTGAAATTTTTCTGTCCATCAAAAAGGTGGGTATTGGCTTCTTATTATCTGTCTATTGGATCTACCTGACAGATGTCTATGGAGAATTAATATGTTGTTGTTTCAGTGGTGGACTGGTGCTGATTTTCTCATGAGAACGTGGAGTACTTAGAAAGATTGGAATAATGTCCATGCAATAGAATAATGTGGTAGCTTAACTTGTATACATCCAGCCCAGAGTGTCACCGGTTCAATCCCAACACACGGCTGATTTTTTTCGTTCTATTTTGGTTTAATTTTGATTCATTTTTGTTTCCATTCTCTATTTTAATGTGTATTTAAATTTTTAAGTTTTTCTGTCCATCAGAAAGGTCAGTATTGGCTTCTTATATTCTGAGTGCTTCAATCTATCTCATGGATGTCTCTGTAGAATTAATATGTTGTTGTTTCAGTGGTTGATTGATGCTGATCTTCTCATGAATCTCTTCCAGGAAGATACTGTTTCATCCGTTGTTTACGGGAATGGTGTATCAACAGCTGGGGACAGTAGCAAGGATGGTGGTTGCGTTGTTGGTCGTGATGATGACGTAGGCAGTGGGATTCCGAGGGTTAAGGATGAAGATGAGGCCCTTCCCGACAAAGACGACGGCATTCCGCTGTGCATTGTTAAGGTGGAAAGTGTGGCAGCGAACGATAAACTGGAGATATGCCACACGGTACGTTTTATAATGTGCTAACTCAGTTTGTAGCCGTACTTTATTCTATTCTGTAGTTAACGTCCCTTTATCGTTTGTCCATTTAAACTCTGGGGAAATCAATTCAATGCATCCATGTAGTTTGAGATAATATTTAAAATATCAGTGATTGGTTTGGTTGATTTGTGAGTTTAATTCACCAGTATATGCGATATATTTAGAGACTTTATGTGTGAGAGAATCTTTTATGTCGTCTTTTAAGGTTTAATATTGGGGAGAATTCAGAAGGGTTTTGTGGGATTATGTCCTTTTTAAAAATTTAAAAGAGTTGTAATATCTACGACAAATTTTTCGTGAGATGTACGCAATGGAATTTGGTCGTAATGTGAAAAAAAATAAAATTGCACTTTTCTGCTAATTTATTATTCTGTAGCATGCAATTTAACGTTTCAGTTCATCGGACCGTCTTCGGGTACAAGACAAGGTTCAAATTGTGAATACATCGTGTTTATAGTTGTTTGAGGAAAAGGGAGGAGTATGGCAGGCGGGGACAAAGAGGGTAAATATATGAAAAGGGAAATAAACACAGGAACTAAAGGAATGGAGAGTTATAAAGAGGACAGGAGGGAAGATAAGTGCTTGTGGACGTTACTTAAGAGGAAGGTGGGAGGAAGCTAGTGTTCTTGTGGTAGATTGATTGATAGAGGTGTTTATTTGGGCAAAATTGAGCCTATTTGGGCAAAATTAACCTAATTGTCCCTTCTTCCATATAATCCATCGTCGTATACATATTACAGGGTTCGTCCGGAAAATAAGTGTACTGAGCTCAGGAAAAAAAATTTATTACACTTTTACAATTCTTAAGCTAATATTCCTCAAAATAGGACCCTTGTGAGTCGATACACTTGTTCCAGCGGCGTTCCCATTCCTGGAACGCTCCCGCGAAGGCATCATCGGGAACCTCTCGAAGACACGTCGTCCCGGCCTCTTCTCTGCCCTCCACGAACATCTTGTGCCACCGAAAGATCATGTTTCTGGACATGGCTGACTCCCCATAAGCCTGGTTAATCATACCGACAGTTTCGGTAGACGGTTTCCCAAGCTTTACTGCAAATTTGATGGAATAACGCTGCTCCAAAAACTTTGGCATCGCGTTCCATGACGTGGGTCAAGCGTGGAGATTCGCGTTAACAGAGCTCCTCACTACACCACAGCTCAGAGCCGACTGCCTTTTTCAGCGTCGCTTGCCAACATACCCCCCTCCAATCGCAACCCATCAGAGCGGTGCTGGGCGCGCCTGGAGCGGCGCGGCCAGCCCAGGAGTCAGTACACTTATTTTCCGGACGAACCCTGTATATTAGGCATTAAACTTACAGATACATTCATGCGTACTCATAAATACATATAGAGACATTATGTGTGATAGAATCTTTTATGTCGTCTTTAAAAGGTTTAATATTGGGGAGAATTAAGGAGGGTTTTGTGGGATTATGTCGTATAAAAAGTTAAAAAGAATTCTTAGTTATGAAAACGTTTCAAAATCTAGTAGTAGTTGTTTGAAATGCAGTCCGTGGTTGGGTTAAGGCATCTTTTAGTGTTTCGTTCACAAGAGACGGTTCTTGTTTTATAAACTCAAACATATCTTTATATTGAGTCCCAATCGATACACTATCGAACGGAGGGAGGTTATTATTTGAAGGGAGAGGTGTTTTAATTATTCTAAAATCTCTCCCTATTGCAATATTGTTGGAAATAGTTTATAGCTTTTAAAAATATTTATTCTGAAATATCAAACAAAGTTGGCCTTCCATTAAATTGCTTATTCTATTAAGTACATATTTTTCCCACTTAAATATTTTGCATATTCACTCCTTCATTTTGCGTATAAGTTTCAAACCTACTTTCTAAAAGTACAGGTTTGTGTGATGGAATTTGAATTTATCTCATAAATATAGGCCTGAATTGCAGTTAGGGAAGCCAACACCCAGGGAATACCTCCTTTTAACTCGAGCAGAGCACAACTGACATCTTCTTTGATCTTTGATCGGCCGTATCTTTTCAATAAACTGCCTCGCGACATATAATAACTGACTCAAACTTCTAACATCACATCAAACACTCACTTCTCTTCTTCCCTCAGAGACTATCGTTGGGAGGGACACTATTACTTGAAGGGAGGCGATGTATACATGTATTTGAAGGGATTTTTTGTTCAATCTCTCTGAATAAATGTGTGGCCATGGCCATGGTCATTAAGTATGTAGATATATGAGTGGTTTTTCCTTTTTGCATGTCAGTCGTGTTAGTTTTGGAATTGTGTTGGATGATTACTGGATTAGGATGTGTGTTTGTGTGATATCTGACGCTTAAGGCATTGCATTTCAGGGTTCTCTGTCGTCGGAGGGCAGTGTGTTTGGTGGAGGGGCTTGGGGTGGAGAGGTGGGAGGGAATGGGGGGGAATCGGGGCTGCGGGGGACGGAGGAGGAGGAACAAGGCGTCCATAACGCAGTCGTGGTGAAGACAGAGTCCCTGGATGAGGACGAACTGGTGTCGTGTGACGATAACTCTCAGGTGGGACCCTGAGAGGCATATACTCATTTCCCCGTGTTGCATGGACCCAGACATCCTTGCGTGCTCCCTTGTCCATCTCCCCCTTTCGCCCTAGTTTGCGTTGCGTCCCACTGACGCATGCTGTTGTCCTCTCTTCAGGAGCTGTCGACAAGTGAGGGTGACATCGATCGAGATGGTGACGATGCCATGGATGAGGGCTGGACCGCTTTGGCACAAGGGGACGAGACTGCGGCATGGGCGGCACAGCAAGGCGGTAGTGTGAGCGGAGAAGAGGGAGAGACCTCTTTGGTTGTGGTGAAGACGGAGAGCTTGGCGGAATGTGCCGTGGATGAACCAAAGGTACGGTTGTGCCATTTTGAATTATGATTATTCATTGGTGTGGAAATGTGTAATGCCGTGCGGTTTAAGGGTTATTTTGGAGGTGGCACAATGGTTGTGAGATGTATATACTTGGATTGTCTGGATTGATTAAGTAGTAAGTGATTAAGGAGACGTTTATTTATTTTAATTCATATTTGTTATTTAATGGAGTCTCCATTTTAAGTCAATACAGTTTCAAATTTTTAAAACCGTAAGCCAGTAATGGCAGGAAAGTACTCAAATTCAACAATATTTAATCACAGGAAAAGTATGTTCAAATGATGTTATAATGGAACTGTTACACAGGTGGGTCTATACTACCTTGATCAAAAAGTTCCCGGAATAACCACCGTGTGGAGCTCCCATCGTTCCGATTTGAGTTCTGTTTTTATTGTTAAATTGGTACATCTGTTGTTGATATTCCCTTTAAATCTTAGTGTCATAACTTGACATTTGCAAAAGTTACGTAGCCAAGAGTACATCTATCTCTGTGTGTGTTGGCGATTTTTTACAATTGTAGAAATGGATTTAAATTTGCAACAACGAACTTGTATTAAATTTTGCGTAAAAAACGGATTTAGTGGTGCACGGACGTTGGAAATGTTAGAAAAGTGTTTCGGCAACGATTCTCTAAAAAAAACGGTCGTTTACCAGTGGCACGAGCGGTTCAGAAGTGGTCGTGAGTCAATCAAAGATGATGAACGCAGTGGCAGATCATCGACATCGAAAGTCGGTGAAAAAATTGATAAAGTAAAAGAAATGTTGGTCAATAACCGCAAATTAACCATCAGAGAAATAGCGGAGGACTTGAACATTGCCTATGGATCCTCCCAAGACATTGTGGTTAATGATTTGGGTTTCCGTCGTGTAGCAGCAAAGTTGGTGCCAAAAGACCTCAATTTCATGCAAAAAAGAGACCGTGTTGACGTCGCAAAAGACATGATTTGTGAGGCTGAATCCGATCCCACATTCATCAAAAGGATCATTACTGGAGACGAGATGTGAATTTATGAGTACGACACGCAATCCAGACATCAGGCAAGTGAATGGCATTCACCAAATGAGCCGAGACCAAAAAAACCACGTCGTTTTCAGTCAAAAAAGAAGGCAATGCTAACGGTTTTCATGGATTACAACGGTGTAGTGCATCATGAATTTTTGCCAGAAGGCCAGACAGTAAACAAAGAGTATTATTTGGGCATTATGAGACGTTTGCGTGAAGCAATTAGCCGAAAGAGACCAGAAATGTGGGCAGAAAACTCGTGGATTTTGCACCATGATAACGCACCGTCGCACAGTGCTATCATTATTCGTAATTTTTTGACGAAAAATGCAACAAATACCACCCAACAGCCACCGAATTCACCTGATTTGGCTCCCTGTGACTTCTTTCTGTTCAATCGAGTTGAAAAACCATTACGGGGAACGCGTTTTAGCAGCCGAGAGGAAGTAATGGAAAAATCGCAGGAAGCACTGATGGACATACCGAAAACCGAATTTAAAAAATGTTTTGAGGATTGGATCAAGCGCTGGCATAAGTGTGTTGCAGTCGATGGGGATTACTTTCAAGGGGACAATATAGATTTAGATGAATAAACTTGTATTTTTAATTTTCTGAATAAATTCCGGGAAATTTTTGATCAAGGTAGTATATCCTGTTCTTTCCCTTTCCTCAGCTACCATTTACAATCTCCCCTCTATTACAGTCTTCAACATCCCACTATTGCCAATCAATACCCCCTTCATCCACTTTTCCTGCCTCCTTAGTAATATCTCCCAACAAACCCCTCTCTTCACCCACCATACCAAGTACTTCCTCATTTGTTTTCCTTCTTTCGGTCCATTTCACCTTCTCCATTCTTCTCCACACCCACATATCTATAATAGCCTCCAGTCTACGTCTATCCTCCTGCTTCAATGACCACGTTTCCATAGCCACACATACAACTACGCTCCATATCAAAGTTTCGTAACGAGTCTTTTCTTAACATCCTTACTCAACATCCCTCTCATCTTAACTCCCTCCTCCTTGTCTGAAAGCCTGTTTCCTTATCGCGCAATTCTTTTCTTTACGTCCCTACTACTTTGACCGTGTTGGTCCAAAACACTACCGAGATACGTAAACTGTTCTAACTGCTATAGTTTTTGCCCTCCTACTACCTTGATCAAAAATTTCCTGGAATTTATTCAGAAAATTAAAAATACAAGTTTATTCATCTAAATCTATATTGTCCCCTTCAAAGTAATCCCCATCGACTGCAACACACTTATGCCAGCGCTTGATCCAATCCTCGAAACATTTTTTATATTCGGTTTTCGGTATGTCCATCAGTGCTTCCTGCGATTTTTCCATTACTTCCTCTCGGCTGCTAAAACGCGTTCCCCGTAATGGTTTTTTAACTCGATTGAACAGAAAGAAGTCACAGGGAGCCAAATCAGGTGAATTCGGTGGCTGTTGGATGGTATTTGTTGCATTTTTCGTCAAAAAATTATGAATAATGATAGCACTGTGCGACGGTGCGTTATCATGGTGCAAAATCCACGAGTTTTCTGCCCACATTTCACGCAAACGTCTCATAACGCCCAAATAATACTCTTTGTTTACTGTCTGGCCTTCTGGCAAAAATTCATGATGCACTACACCGATGTAATCCATGAAAACCGTCAGCATTGCCTTCTTTTTTGACTGAAAATGACGTGGTTTTTTTGGTCTCGGCTCATTTGGTGAACGCCATTCACTTGCCTGATGTCTGGATTGCGTGTCGTACTCATAAACCCACGTCTCGTCTCCAGTAATGATCCTTTTGATGAATGTGGGATCGGATTCAGCCTCGCAAATCATGTCTTTTGCGACGTCAACACGGTCTCTTTTTTGCATGAAATTGAGGTCTTTTGGCACCAACTTTGCTGCTACATGACGGAAACCCAAATCATTAACCACAATGTCTTGGGCGGATCCATAGGCAATGTTCAAGTCCTCCGCTATTTCTCTGATGGTTAATTTGCGGTTATTGACCAACATTTCTTTTACTTTATCAATTTTTTCACCGACTTTCGATGTCGATGGTCTGCCACTGCGTTCATCATCTTCGATTGACTCACGACCACTTCTGAACCGCTCGTGCCACTGGTAAACGACCGTTTTTTTTAGAGAATCGTTGCCGAAACACTTTTCCAACATTTCCAACGTCCGTGCGCCACTAAATCCGTTTTTTACGCAAAATTTAATACAAGTTCGTTGTTGCAAATTTAAATCCATTTCTGCAATTGTAAAAAATCGCCAACACACACAGAGATAGATGTACTCTTGGCTATGTAACTTTTGCAAATGTCAAGTTATGACACTAAGATTTAAAGGGAATATCAACAACAGATGTACCAATTTAACAAAAAAAACAGAACTCAAATCGGAACGATGGGAGCGCCACACGGTGGTTATTCCGGGAACTTTTTGATTAAGGTAGTATTTTAATGTTTAGCTTAGTCTTTTTCTTCGTAGCAAATCACGTAACCTTTGTTTTATTAATATTGATTATCATTCCATACCTGTCCTTTGAATTTCCAATTCACTAAGCAATGCTTGCAGCCCCTTGGCTGACTGACAAACTAAACCTTGGTCATCAGCAAACCTAACTGATATTACGAAATCCCCGTCCACTTTCATTTCTACCTCCAGTTCTTCCCATGCCTCTTTGATCATTTCCTCTGCATACAGGTTGAACAGCAACGGTGATAATGGGCAACCCTGCCTCACACCCCTTCCTAACACTGCCCATCCTGACTCCCCGTTCCCCACTCGCACCTGAGCAGTCTGAGACATGTACAGGTTGCGGATTTGCCTCCTTTCCTTATTGCAATCTATTCCTATATTCTGCAGTATACTCATTAGTTTTTCCCAATTCACTCTATCAAACGCTTTTTCGAAATCTACGAAACAGGCAAATACCTCCTGGTGGGGTTCTACATTCCTCTCTCGATTAATAATCTCATTACTGCAATGGCATTACGCATACCTCTCCCCTTCCTAAACCCATAAACTGATCATCCCCTAAGTAATCATTTGCCCTACTCTCTATCCTTTTGTTTATGATCCTGAGAACAACTTTAGCTGCGTGGGATATCAAACTTATTGTCCTATAGTCCTCACATGATGTAGCCTTTACCTTTTCCCGAATAGGAACTAACACTGATCTCACGAGGTCTTCCGGCCAGATTCCCTCCTCATAAATACTACGGATCAGCCCATATAGCCTCTTCCTCCCACATTTTCCTAAACAATATTTATAAATAATATCTCTTTTATATGTTATACCAGAGCCTGGGCAGTGTTCCGAGCACCCGAAGGAAGACCAATACCACGGCAGGGAGGTTCAACCAGAAGGGATCAAAGTACACGGAACAAATTAAGCGAATCGTGGTCCAGTATGCCGAAAGCACAAGTACCCTACAGGCATCGGAGCACTTTGACATCCCTGGTCGTACCGTACGGCACTGGAAGCTCCAGTCACTGAAGTGGAAGAAGGCATTGTTGGGCAAGAGTGGTCCAGCTGGTTGAACCGCACCCGACTGCAGTGTTATCCATTTGAAGAGGTTAGTTAGTTTGATTGGTTAGCAAGAGGGGCTTGCGATTAGCTCTCGGCTGCATGTGATGTAAATGGAAGCAGTTATACTTAATTCCTTGCATTGGAAACCTATTTTAAGGGAACGATAAGAGTAGATATCTTTTATTTCATCTTGTTCTCATGTGTTTTAACCTTTAAATGACGAAAAAACTAATAAATGAACAGTATGGTGATGGTTTTAATGCGTAGTTACCCAGCTATCACTCTCCCATGACCACAGTTCAAATACCAGCCACACAAAATCAATTTCAATATGTCTTAATCACATAATAGGTTCAACTTTGAGATTATCGCTGTATCCTTCATGGTTTGGACAGCCTAGTACAATTTCTTTCAAATGTACCATGTTGATTTGTCAATATAACCGTTATAATTACAGTTGTAGGCTCAATAAACCGTTCCAGATGATGTTCAGTATGATGTCCAACCGACGGGACGTCAAACTATTGACCCCTAGGCACTTTCCCATAGGCCTGATTGCAAATTAAGTATGCCCTGTCCGTTGAATGGATCGTTGAATTTGTGAACCTTTGGCACTTTAATTGTTTATCTTAGAATAATCCTAATGCCTAATTGTTTTTTAAAGAGTACACCGTCCGTTGGTTAGAGCTTAGTTTTTTGTTACCCCTAGGCTAGTTTCAAGTTTCATGGCGGCTTAATGCTGATTCTGGTAGGGCAAAGTAGAGGCCGTTGGATTGGACGTCGATGTTTGTTACCCCTAGACTCCTTATGTTGCTAAGATTAAGAGTATTTATTGGGTTGCCGTTGGGTTGAACTGTCCTTTGGATGTGATGTTGAATTTTATGATCCCTGGGTGGCTTTCCTATGACGTCACGTGTGATTGGCTGATTTTCTTCCAAGGATAGTCTGTAGACTTGTATGCTGTGTTTTGATTGGCTCTTAAGATGTCATGTTATGCTTTCCAGTTGTTTTAGATAATAAATATTGTGTTTTTCATCAGTTAAAACCATTTCTAAATTCAATTTTGTTTTAATTTTCAGGAAAAAATCCAAATAAGGGTTCTTCTCAGAACAGAATGCACGGCATCGGTTGTGGCTACCCTTCTCTGCCTGCTAACTATACCACGGTACAACCGGAAGGATTGATCTAGATCAGTATAAACGGATTATGACCCAACTCTGACGTTTGTGGAGATATTGTCAGCTTTTGTTGAAAGAATTACAAATGTTTTCTCTGAAAATGTATCAGTGTACAATTGTCAGGGAAGACTGTATTACTGAAACCTTAAACATTGTCAGTATACACCCTATCGTCACTGAAATTGTCCAGTAAAAATTTTCAATCGAAAATTATGATTTTTCTACAATTAAATAAGGTCTGATGTCCTGTTTGACGAAGAATAAATCATTGTTTATGTTGAAATACTTCTGTGTTTAAGAATAATATGTAGTGAAGGCAGTATTGTCAATATAATAACAATTTATGAATGTTATATGCATATGTCAGTATTGGCAATGTCGTCTCTTTGTGACGGTAATCGTTATGCTGTCATAAAGACAACACATGCCAAGAAACAGTGAATACGGACAACTTTTTTTCTGTTGACGGTATGAATTGCATTGGCAGTACGTAAGGCTATTGCCTATCTGGCGAAACGCCGGTGATTTCACATTAATTTTAGATAATCTGGAATTGTTCGAATGGTATCGAATGGAAGACTTTGATTCATTAATTTCTCTCGTTGTGGTAACCTTGGGCGTGTGTGAAAAAGAGAGAATGAATGATTGGTCGTACCCAGAAAGGAACGAAAGGGAAGTATTTTTAACTTTTATTCAGCAATCTGTGATTCTGTTGGAGATTTGAGTAATTTTGTAAACGTTTTGGTGGCTGAATTTTTAATGTCGCTTTGGAATGTTTTTGTTGTCAACTCTGCGAAAATTGTGAGTTGTTATGTGAGATTGTTATTTCTGACGGACGTGTGTCTCAAATAAACATTTTGATGATATTTTATTCAATTTGGGAAATGGTACTCCACTTTATATCCAATTGAGATAGTTCGGACTTTTCTTTAATCTACGAAAAATGTGATTTTGAAAATTGCGAAATTTTTATGAGAACGGTTATATAACAGGAACGAATTTGGATCGAATGGGAGGTTAATAGCATAATTATTAATATTCAACCTAAATGCTCCAGAATGAATCGAGTGATATGTTTATGGTCGTGTGTTGAATCATTTTGGACTTTTCATCGAAAGTATGTGAAAATTATTGACAGAAAGATGAAATTTAAATGGATCTCATGTAGAACAGGAACTAATTCTAAACGTTAATGTATAACGGAACATATAACGGCTATGGAACGGCCCCTGGAACATTATTGAAGTTGGAACGGGAAAGTAAATGATTGCAGGACAATAGCATAACTTCAGCTAATAATTTTTTAATATATATATATATATTAAGGTGAGTATGCACTAACATATTTGAAAATAACAGCGTATAATCAGTAATTCTGAACTAATTCCTTCTGTCATTTCGAATATTACACCGCAATCAATGGTTATTATATAAAAATCAACAGCTTTCAGAGAATACGCAAATGCCTCCCTTTTCACACGTGACAAATGATACATTAATATCCATTAAGCACCAATTAATCAAAAATAAAACTTAAAGGCATCAACGTTCAAAGAATTAACACTTCTGGAAGAATATGAAGTAGCCATAGGGCGGTAACGTGCCGTGAAGAAACTACGAATCGCTATGTATTTAATCTTAACAGTGATTATATTTACACGTGATTCTGTGCACGGCGATTGAGTATCTGCTCTTTGTTTACTGATAAACGCGGTTTTTGTTTCAATTTCAACGAAATTCCAGCTAATTATACCCATTTCCACGAAAGGAATCGATATAGCGATATCTTACAATATGGGCACTTTAGATTTCTTTAAAACAAATACCTTTTTAATCAGAATTGGATAGAATAACTCTTATCCTCTTAAAGCAAACTGTCTCTTCTTTATAATCACGTATGATTCACTCAATTCGGTTCAAAATTGATAAAGATATCGTAAGTTTACGAAAGAAAATATGTAATTTTGCCAATTTTTTACGTTTTTCTCCATTTTATAAACTCGTTTATTTTCACATCCTAAAAACTTTGAAAAAAAGTTCTTCGCTTCACGTGGTTCTACGTTAAAATACGAAAAGAATAAGCACTCATAGGACTCTCATAGTGATACTGGGAGTGACATAAGAATTTTTGAAAATTGCAATGTTTTTCACCTGACGTAACCAGAATTGGGTGGAAAAAATAGCGTCACTTGGATTAAAAAAACAGTATTATAAACCATTAATATAGAATCTTACATTACTCGATGCATTTGAATCTGGCATATAAAAAACAATACGTATAACGCTCCAACTAAAGCTTGCTTCGCCTCGTTTTCTTAAAAAATACTGAAAAACCTTAGTACTTCATATTTACGCATGAAAAGTTAGAAAAATGTTCACATACACTCTTATATTTAGTTCACAATTGATAGGAAGTTGGAAATCTTATAATATAACCTCTGAATGGTCATGAAAATGCCATTTTATCCCGATTATCCCAAAAGAAATGAATTTAATTGACCGTATTGCCTCTTTATCGACCCAAATCACGTATACTAGGAGTGTGGGTTCATGTAATTCTAACCTATGAACGGCAATTATCAAATAATTGGGTTTTTTCCAATTACTGTTGAAGAAAGTGGGACGATATAAGTTTGAAATCTGGCGTAATGTTGTGTTTGATTGGTTTCAAATGTTTGCTAGGGGCTTAGAGATTAGAATACCTTCAGGATGTGTTGATTTTTGTTAAGATGTCTGCTTCAAGAATTTTCGCGATCTATTGGTGCTAATACAACGTAAAATGTACATTACTGTTCAATTTATTGTGTTTAGTTCGAAAAGGAAGCACTTAGGGTACGTGATAAACTCAGTTTTGTTTGAAAAATACGAAAGATTGGGGGGTTTTTGCCGTCGTATATGAATTAATAAGTTAAGAGTTAAGTATTATACGCCGATATTCAATGAAGTTTTGCATACCTGGCGAATTATATCCATTTCATACTAGTTTGTTGAAGAAAGCATACTGTTCTCTGTTTGTTTACATATCGATACTACTGTTGCCATGACACCAGATAAGGTAATGTAAACAAGCGCCGGTTATGTGCTAAGTTCACCCTTTCCGTCCATTATTAGGTGTTAGGCGTTTTGAGTTACCGGCCTTCTTCTGGTGAGTTGTTTTATGTTAAAATTTACCTAAAACAATTGTTTGAAGTAATTGCTTTCCTTATCAATGCAAAGACGATGGTTTATCTCAGTAACACGCATGTTAGCGCGAATAATATCGCAATATTAAGGTGATGATCACCGTCTTAAGGTCTTGTTTCAGCAGAAGAAGGTTCATTTTGATTATGTGGAATATGATTACTGTTATCAAAAGAGAATACTTTATCTTTGACCGTGCTTCCATATGCTTAGATCTTATATATTCTGTTCTGTCGGCGAGAAAGTGTTCATGACATCTAAACTAAACAACGCAAGCTAACATCAATCAATTGGCATACCTACAAGGCCGCATTTTTACCTTCTTTGAACATGAAAATACGAATGAGGAAATCCTCTTCGTGTGGTGAATTAGACCAGAGCTGTTGGTGGTGGAAAAATTGTGCCCTGGTGAAAATATTGTATTTGTTTATTGTTAAATGAAGGGCTATACTCTTTGATTGATGTGCTTAGTCTTACTGAGATTTATAATAAATATTGATACGAAATGGATGGCTGGATTGATGGACAGAGCTTATGTAGGCTCTGTTTATGTAGAAGTGAGTGTTTCATCGATATTTTCGGTGATAATTTAGACCTAGGGTTTAACGTGGAAAATACGATTCAGGAATTACTACAGTTTCAGGTTAGTAGT
>NW_027287041.1:540151-562651 GCF_022747635.1 Hetaerina americana | reverse complement strand
AACATTCAGTTGATGATCATCCAGCATCACTTTGTGGATTTCCTTCACCGTTTCTATGAGTCGTCACACCTCATTTGGTCGACCCAAATAGCGATGTTCTCGTCTTTGACAGCTCATACTGTGGCCTCGTTCTTAAACTCTTCTGCCCAATTGTTTATTATATTACTGTTGTATAAACGAAGAAGGAGCAGACTCACTTCCAGAAGAGTAGAATAATCTGTTCAGCCTTTACTATATTGGTTGTTGGCTTTGAGGCCTTTCAAATTAATAATAGTATATTGTATCACATGTAACGATGACCAATTTTCAATGCAACAATTTCAGAGTGTAAAAATCATTCGCCTTGACTAAGATCCCATTCAAGGCGAATGACTTTTACACTCTGAAATTGTTGCATTGAAATGCACATTAGCGGATGACTCCGTTAAAAGTTACTGTTGCGGCATATCCCGCAGTTTCTTTGGAATTTGACCAATTTCACTTCATTTTCACAAATTCAACTGTAAAAGTTCACTATTGATGGCTGACAAACAAATACTAAATAACGTGGCATCTTCAAACTTGAAACATATGCTTTGTAGATTGTGTTCTTTCTAATAGAGTTATATTTTTTAAACAATTACTCCCACGTCTTGGTGCCGGTGGTTTTCCTGTAAGAATGTCAGTCGTGTTAGTTTTGGAATTGTGTTGGATGATTGCTGGGTTAGGATGTGTGTTTGTGCGATGTCTGACGCTTCTGGCATTGCGTTGCAGGGTGCTCTGTCGTCGGAGGGGAGTGTGTTTGGTGGAGGGGCTTGGGGCGTGGATGGGGGAGGGAATGGGGGGAATCAGGGCTGCGGGGGACGGAGAAGGAGGAACAAGGCGTCCACAACGGAGTCGTGGTGAAGACAGAGTCCCTGGATGAGGACGAACTGGCGTTGTGTGATGATAACGCTCAGGTGAGACTGTCGTTGGCAGGTAGGGAGTCGATTGGAGGTGTCCCTCGGCAATAAGAATCCTTTGGTGGGGGAGCAAAGATGCCCTCGGGGTCAGAATAAAAGGTTCTCTATGTCAGATTAAAGTTTTGTCGAAAGGTAAGCGTTCTTTCTACTTGGAAAAAATGTTTAAATTGAAGGATGCTGTGAAACCAATGGATTTGTGATATCAAATCTTAATTGGTAAGTTTCTAGATTAACATCCACAAGAATCAGAGCCTTTAAAGATGTATATATTAGCTAAATACAGTCATGATTCAACACCCAATAAAGAAAAGGTTTGCAGGAATCACACAGTGGTATATTATTAGCAATTGCGCGAAGAGCGTCTCTTTTGTCATAGCGACATTTGTTCAATATTTTAAGGGGAATTAGCCCATAACCCAACACCATAAAATTCAAATGACATTGATAGAAGAATTGGAATGGTTAAGTGTTAAAAGATACTCATTTGAAATGAGAAAGTTGAGCTTCATTAAACATATAAACAGTTTTACTTCAGTTTATTACAAATCTGACTGATTTGGGTCTCCCCTTTAAGTCTTGTATCAATGTAAATTCATAGTATTTTCAGCAGTTTCAGCATCAGTTATTTTTGATTTAAGACTGCATTAAATATGCTGAGTTTTGTTAGTATTAACATGTAATATAAGGTATATTATTTAAATGTAATGTAAGGTATATATATATATATATATATATATATATATATATATATATATATATATATATATATATATATATATATACCTGCAAATGCATATTAAGTTGGGGGAATGTTACTTCCACATGCCAAACCTGGAGTGCTTCTAAAGTTTGTTTTGTTTGTGGTCTACAAGGCATGTGATTGCTTTAGTTTTCAGCCTGTCAAGTAACATGCTTTGTAGACCACAAACAAAATTACCTCCAGAAGAACTCCTGGTCTGGGCATGTGGAAGTAACATTCACCCAACTCAACAAGCATGCTTAGGTTTGAGGTGGTTACATTCTTCATCCAGTGTAGTATTTTGAGAAGCGGATGAAGTATGGAGACCTGTTCTGGTACTACAAACAAAATGACCTTCAGAAGCACTCCTGGTCTGGGCATGTGGAAGTAACATTCCCCTGTCAACACGCATACTTAGGTTTTAGGTCTTTATATTATTTATCCAGGGTAGTATTTTGAGAAGCGGATGAAGTATTTGAGACGTGTTCCAGTGTTGTGTGCTATATATGTCAATATTTGCGAGTTTAAACAGCGTGACTATTATATAGGGTTCGTCTGGAAAATAAGTGTGCTGATTTTTTCCCGCCGTCCCAGGCGCACCCAGCACCGCTCTAACAGGTTGCGATTGGAGGGGGGTATGTTGGCAAGCGACGCTGAAAAAGGCAGTCGGCTCTGAGCTGTGGTGTAGTGAGGAGCTCTGTTAACGCTAACCTCCACGCTCGACCCACGTCACGGAACGCGATGCGGAAGCAGCATTATTCCATCAAATTTGCGGTAAAGCTTGGGAAATCGTCTACCGAAACTGTCGGTATGATTAACCAGGCTTACGGGGAGTCAGCCATGTCCAGAAACATGATCTTTCGGTGGCACAAGATGTTCGTGGAGGGCAGAGAAGAGGTCGACGACGAGTCTTCGAGAGGTTCCCGATGATGCCTTCGCGGGAGCGTTCCAGGAATGGGAACGCCGCTGGAACAAGTGTATCGACTCACATGGGTCCTATTTTGAGGAATATTAGCTTAACATATGTAAAAGTGTAATACATTTTTTTTCCTGAGCTCAGTACACTTATTTTGTTGATGAACCCTGTAAATGTGACTCCTCCTGAGATTAAAAACATCGTTCAAATGGCTGTTTATTATGTAGTGGCGATGTTGTTGATAGGTCTACTGTCAATCTGATATGGGTGGTAGAATTTCGTGGTTACGCGCCTGGGAAAGACACAAATCATTGTTGGATGATGAAACACGAGCAGCGGACGTCCGGGATCACTGACCCACAGATGATATATATAAACATCAAAGCAAACTCGTCTTTTTGAAGATTTGATATTCAAAAATGACCAAAGGTGAATCACTTATCAAAAGCATATATATCACATATCACACCATAATGGAGTCGAGTTTGTCGTGTTTTAAAATGGCAGCAGACTGGCCAGCCAATAATAATCTTGTAAATATGACAATACAACACTCATTTCTATACACAATTTGCATTCAAATTGGAGAGGCTATTGCAAAACCATTAAGGAATTTGAAACCAATACCAAAACACCCCCCTCCTTATTCCCCCTTCTGCGATGCCTTTTGCTATGCCTTCTGGGATTCTAAATTATGTTTTTTCTTATCAACGCAAAAGGACACCTCAAAGGATAATAATCATTACACCTTAGACGATGATGAGGTGAAAGCACAGCTGTCAATAAGTCAAGTGGATTCGAGAAAAGTCTGAAGAGTTTTAAAGTGATGGAATATAAATAAAAGTTTTTAAACGTTGGGAGAAATGTTGGGAGCCTTAATGTTGGGACTATGTTGAGAAATAAATCAATGACTTTGAAACTTAGAGAATGATACTTTATTTCACTTTTCGTCAAATCTTGCTTTCTGGTTTTGTTTGCGGTCTATACAAGCATGCATCCATGACCCTGCCGCCTACTCTTGTATTTCAATTGGTGATTGAAAGTTTTGTTGGTGTATAAACAAATGTGTAGATGGTGGAGGATTAATAAATAATTGTTCTTAACCCTCTTTAGTGCGGTGGGGATTCCAGGGGTACTTAGTGAGAAGTGCGAAGGGTACTTCAAGAAAATGTATCACCTTAGGGAAAGAAAACATTATGAAGCTATTTGTTGAGATATCTCTGTGCAGTATTTTTATTTTGAAATAAAATATTGTAGTTAATAATGATAGTAATACATTTACATCATCTGAAAAATAAATGTAATTATTACAGTATTATAAATTTAAAAGAAGATTTTTTTTAGCAATAATATTTCGATTTTTTAGACACAATACTAACATTTTTTTAAGAAAATTTTTCAATAAAACTACAATAGTTAAGTATAATAAAGAATCAAAAAGACATGTAGAAAATATTATAAATAAATAAAGAAAAACCAATGAATTGGAAATATTTTTGTCAGCCTCTGCATAGTTCGATTTTGTTGAAAAGGCTGATCTCACTGAGTCAAATTGGGACTTTTCCCCTTTCCTTGAGACTGCGGCAATGTGCTTACAATCTAAAGACCAAGTTCTAACTCACAGAGAACTGCTGACAATGTAATCCAATATACACAGGGCGCAAATGATTAGATAGGATGGATGGCAAGAGAAACCAAAATGATTACAAAGCAGTGCTCTCATCGTATCAACAAAGTCTGAATAAGCAGTTATATATCAACACCACCACACCATAACACATTCAAGAGATTACAGATGAAAACAGATTAGTAGCCTTTCAGTGGCT
This sequence comes from Hetaerina americana, assembly GCF_022747635.1. Taxonomy (NCBI): domain Eukaryota; kingdom Metazoa; phylum Arthropoda; class Insecta; order Odonata; family Calopterygidae; genus Hetaerina; species Hetaerina americana. The sequence continues at coordinate 558,229 of NW_027287041.1, read as the reverse complement.
TTTCATAGTGGAAAGACTACTCAGAAAAAAAAACGAGCAGACAATTAGGCTGAGCTTCCCGACATGTACAAAACTGAGCCTAAAATTATAGTAAGAATTATACTTTTTGAAAAGCATTTAAAATTGCTAATAGAAAATTAAAAAATGTGTCTTATAATTCTATGGAATTCAACCTATTGACAGCACAAAAACCATAAATTATTATAGAATAAACCATAAGTTACAGCGATTTAAACAGTAGCCTATGCAAGAGCAGATGTATATCGGCCCGCCGCACTAAGGGGGTTAATAATAGATTGGCTTTTCATGAAGTCAAAGCAGAACAATTAGGAAGAATCATTATCTAAGAAGCCAAGGGCAAACGTAGATTTTTTTAAAATTTCGAAGTATTGAGAATGTCTCAAAGTCTAACTGTAGATGTGTGAATTGTGGTGAATTGTTGGGTTTAGCCATCTATTTGTGTTGCGTTCGCAAGAGAGGGTTCTTGTGTTTTAAACTGAAACAAATCTTTATATTGAGTCCTATTTCAGAGACTATCGTTGGGTGGGACGTTATAACTTGAAGGGAGGCGATGTATACATGTATTTGAATGGAGTTATTTGTTCAATCTCTCTCAATAACTGTGTAATGTATCCATGATCATTATATATGTAGATATATGAGTGGTTTTTCCTTTTTGCATGTCGGTCGTGTTAGTTGGCTAATGTGAATATAGTATTGAGAATGTTTCAAAGTCTAACTGTAGTTGTGTGAAACATGGTGCATTGTTGGTTTTAGCCATCTATTTGTGTTGCGTTCACAAGAGAGGGTTCTTGTGTTTTAAACTGAAACAAATCTTTACATCAATCAACAAACCACATGCTAACGATGGGAGGGACGTTATAACTTGAAGGGAGGCGATGTATACATGTATTTGAATGGATTTATTGGTTCAATCTCTCTGAATAACTGTGTAATGTATCCATTATCATTGTATATGTAGATATATGAGTGGTTTTTCCTTTTTGAATGTCGGTCGTGTTAGTTTTGGAATTGTGTTGGATGATTACTGGGTTAGGATGTGTGTTTGTGCGATGTCTGATGCTTGTGGCATTGCATTGCAGGGTGCTATATCGTCGGAGGGGAATGTGTTCGGTGGAGGGGCTTGGGGTGCGGAGGTGGGAGGGAATGGGGGGAAATCGGGGCTGCGGGGGACGGAGGAGGAGGAACAAGGCGTCCACAACGCAGTCGTGGTGAAGACAGAGTCCCTGGAGGAAGATGAACTGGCGTCGTGTGACGATAACTCTCAGGTGGGACCCTGAGAGGCATATACTTAAATCCCCGTGTTGCGTGGACCCAGACATCCTTGCGTGCTCCCTTGTCCATCTCCTCCCTTCGCCCTAGTTTGCGTTGCGTCCCACTGACGCATGGTGTTGTCCTCTCTTCAGGAGCTGTCGACAAGTGAGGGTGATGTCGATCGAGATGGTGACGATGCCATGGATGAGGGCTGGACCGCTTCGGCACAAGGAGACGTGACTGCGGCATGGGCGGCACAGCAAGGCGGTAGTGTGAGTGGAGAAGACGGAGAGACCTCTTTGGTCGTGGTGAAGACGGAGAGCTTGGCGGAATGTGCCGTGGATGAACCAAAGGTACGGTTGTGCCGTTTTGAATTATGATTATTCATTGGTGTGGAGATATGTAATGCCGTGCGGTTTAAGGGTTATTTTGGAGGTGGCACAACGGCTGTGAGATGTATATACGTGGAATGTCTGGATTGATTAAGTAGTAAGTGATTAAGGAGACGTTTATTTATTTTAATTCATATTTGTTATCTAACGTGGTCTCCATTTTAAGTCAATACAGTTTCAAATTTTTAAAACCGCAAATCAGTAATGGCAGGAAAGTACTCAAATTCAACGATATTTAATCACAGGATAAGTATGTTCAAATGATGTTATAATGGAAATGTTACACTGATGGGTCTATTCAATATAAAGAATTACCTTCGGAAGGAAACATTGCAAACTATCGGGACAAATATATATATAGATAAAGTACCAAATCTAAATGCTGTCATGTCTTTTATGATCTCCAATGGTACGAGGGGAAAACGAGATTTTAAATCCATCTCTACTGCTATATGAATCTCTCTGATTTGATGTATGTAATCAGATCTACGATATTGCTAAGTCTGGGCTTGCTTAATACATGTCTACAGCATCCTCTGATGAGTAACCCACCTCAAATTTAATCGCAAGTAAACCTAATTGGTATTTAAGCCTGTCGTCAACTACTGGCTAACATCCTAATTCCTCCAATAGTGTCGTGACAATGCTACCAACTCGTTCATAACTAAATTTCACCAACTAAGCTGCTCTATGTTGAACTCGTTTCAATTCCAAATTAAACTTTAAAGAGGATCCCATACTTTCGCAGAATACTTACATTGTGACCCAACCAACGTCACTATCATCCGATGGAAGAAAATATTCTGAAGTCATTTTTAAAGATACCCAGATGCAGTTTTCTTTGATCATGTATGCATTTTTTAACCATGAAACATATACATATTATTATAAGGTAATCTACCGGTTAAGGTGGGTTTTTGGATGGACACAGCTACCAAATAAATATTTTGTGACTCCTAACAGAACACAAAATCCAGCATCTTACTCTATATCAGGTCCCTCTTCATCTCTGAGTACTTCCTTCCTCCCTTCATCACCTATCCAAGACATCCCTATCCTGTTCCTTCCCTTTCCTCCTTTGCCTAACATTCTCCCCTCTATTACAGTCTTCAACATCCCACTATTGCCAATCAATACCCCCTTCATCCACTTTTCCTGCCTCCTTAGTAATATCTCCCAACAAACCCCTCTCTTCACCCACCATACCAAGTACTTCCTCATTTGTTTTCCTCCTTTCGGTCCATTTCACCTTCTCCATTCTTCTCCACACCCACATATCTACAATTGCCTCCAGTCTACGTCTATCCTCCTGCTTCAATGACCACGTTCCCATAGCCACACATAGCTACGCTCCACATCAAAGTTTCCTAACGAGTCTTTTCTTAATATCCTTACTCAACGTCCATCTCATCTTAACTCTCTCCTCCTTGCCTGTTTCCTTATCGCGCAATTCTTTTCCTTACGTCCCTGCTACTTTGACCGTGTTGGTCCAAAACACTACCGAGATACATATAAACTGTTCTACCTGGTCTAGTTTTTGCCCTCCTATTTTAATGTTAAGCTTAGCCTTTTTTTTCTGGAAAATCGCATTACCTTTGTTTTATTAATATTGATTCTCATCCCATACCTGTCGCACTGAATTTCCAATTCACTAAGCAATGCTTGCAACCCCTTGGCTGACTGACAAACTAAAGCTTGGTCATCAGAAAACCTAACTGATTTTACGAATCCCCCGCCCACTTTCATTCCTACCTCTAGTTCTTCCCATGCCTCTTTGATCATTTCCTCTGCATACAGGTTGAACAGCAACGGTGATAATGGGCAACCCTGCCTCACACCCCTTCCTAACACTGCCCATCCTGACTCCCCGTTTCCCACCCGCACCTGAGCAGTCTGAGACATGTACAGGTTGCGGATTAGACTCCTTTCCCTCCAATCTATTCCTATTTTCTGCAATATACTCATTAGTTTTTCCCAATTTACTCTATCAAACGGTTTTTCGAAATCTACGAAACAGGCAAATACCTCCTGTTTGTGTTCTATATTACTCTCGATTAATAATCTCATTACTGCAATGGCATTACGCATACCTCTCCCCTTCCTAAACCCATAAACTGATCATCCCCTAAGTAATCATTTGCCCTACTCTCTATCCTTTTGTTTATGATCCTGAGAACAACTTTAGCTGCGTGGGATATCAAACTTATTGTCCTATAGTCCTCACATGATGTAGCCTTTACCTTTTCCCGAATAGGAACTAACACTGATCTCACGAGGTCTTCCGGCCAGATTCCCTCCTCATAAATACTACGGATCAGCCCATATAGCCTCTTCCTCCCACATTTTCCTAAACAATATTTATATATAATATCTCTTTTATATGTTATACCAGAGCCTGGGCAGTGTTCCGAGCACCCGAAGGAAGACCAATACCACGGCAGGGAGGTTTAACCAGAAGGGATCAAAGTACACGGAACGCTTAAAGCGAATTGTAGTCCAGTATGCCGAAAGCACAAGTACCCTACAGGCATCGGAGCACTTTGACATCCCTGGTCGTACCGTACGGCGCTGGAAGCTCCAGTCACTGAAGTGGAAGAAGGCGTTGTTGGGCAAGAGCGGTCCAGCTGGATGAACCGTAGTAAACTGCAGTGGTATCCATTTGAAGAGGTTAGTTAGTTTGATTGGTTAGCAAGAGGGGCTTGCGATTAGCTCTCGGCTGCATGTGATGTAAATGGAAGCAGTTATACTTCATTCCTTGCATTGCAAACCTTTTTTAAGGGAACGATAAGAGTAGATATCTTTTTTTTCATCTTGTTCTTGTGTTTCTAAACCTTAAAATGACGAAAAAACTAATAAATGAACAGTATGGTGATGGTTTTAATGCGTAGTTTCCCAGCTATCACTCTCCTATGGCCACAGTTCAAATACCAGCCACACACAATCAATTTCAATACCTCTTAATCACATAATAGGTGCAACTTTGAGATTATCGCAGTATCCTTCATGGTTTGGACAGCCTAGTACAATTTCTTTCACATGTACCATGATGATTTGTCAATATAACTGTGTTAATTACAATTTTAGGCCCAATAAACCATTCCAGATGATGTTTGGAATGATGGTCAACATACAGGACGTTAAACTATTGACCCCTAGGCACTTTCCCATAGGCCTGATTGCAAATTAAGTATGCGCCATCCGTTGAATGGATCGTTGAATTTGTGAACCTTTGGCACTTTTATTGTTTATCTTAGAATAATCCTAATGCCTAATTGTTTTTTAAAGAGTACACCGTCTGTTGGTTAGAGCTTAGTTTTTTGTTACCCCTGGCCTAGTTTCGGTTTACATGGTGGCTTAATGCTGATTCCACTTGGGGAAAGTAGAGGCCGTTGAATTAGACGTTGATGTTTGTTACCCCTAGACTCCTTATCTTGTTAAGATTAAGAGTATTTATTGGGTTGCCTTTGGGTTGAACTGTCCGTCTGATTGGACGTTAAATTTTATGATCCCTGGGCTGCTTTCCTATGACGTCACGTGTGATTGGCTGATTTTCTTCAAGGGAGAGTCTGTAGACTTGTATGCTGCATTCTGATTGGCTCGTATTAAGTCACATTGTACATTTCATTTGTTTTAGATAATAAATTATGTGTTTTTCATTGATTAAAACCTTTTTATAATTCAATTTTGTTTTAATTTTCAGGAAAAAATCCAAATAAAGGTTCTTCCCAGAACAGAATGCACGGCATCGGTTGTGGCTTCCCTTCTCTGCCTGCTAACTATACCACGGTACAACCGGAAGGATTGATCTAAATCAGTATAAATGGTTTATGAACCAACTCTTACGTTTGTGGAGATATTGTCAGCTTTTGTTGTAAGAATTACAAATGTTGTCTCTGAAAATGTATCAGTGTACAATTGTCAGGGAAGACGGTATTACTGACACCTTAAACGTTGTCAGTATACACCCTATCGTCATTGAAATTGTCTAGCCAATATTTTCAATAGAAAATTATTATTTTTATGGCAGAAAATAAGGTCTGATGTTCTGTTGACGAAGAATAAATTATTGTTTATGAAGTAATGCTTCTGTATTTAAGAATAATATGTAATGAAGGCAGTATTGTCAATATAATTACAATTTATGCTATGGTCTATAGGTACATCAGTATTGGCAATGTTGTCTCTTTGTGATGGTAATTGTTATGTTGTGATAAAGACGACATATGCCGATGTCGCAAGGGGCGTTCCTTATGGTTCGACTCAAATGGTATCGGGGAAAGTCAGAATAACTACACCGAGTCTTACCCAAACAATCGTTTATTATACAACATACAGTTATAATGCACCAATCACAAAGGTATACGCAACTTATGGATGGCTAGACCCTCAGTAAACCAACGTGCGTCCGTCGGGAAGGAAGGGAGTATGGCAGGGCGGATGCGGTCACGACACGAATAACCTAGGCAGAGCCCTCGTCCGTCGGGAAGGAAAGGTGTATGGCAGGGCAGACGCGGTCACGACACGCATAACCTAGGCAGTGCCCTAGTCCGTCGGGAAGGAAAGGTGTATGGCAGGGCGGACACGGTCACGACACGCATAACCTAGGCAAAGCCCTCGTCCGTCGGGAAGGGAGTGTGGCAGGGCGGATGCGGTCATGACACGAATAACCTAGGCAGAGCCCTCGTCCGTCGGGAAGGAAAGGTGTATGGCAGGGCAGACGCGGTCACGACACGCATAACCTAGGCAGTGCCCTAGTCCGTCGGGAAGGAAAGGTGTATGGCAGGGCGGACGCGGTCACGACACGTATAACCTAGGCAGTGCCCTAGTCCGTGGGGAAGGAAAGGTGTATGGCAGGGCGGACACGGTCACGACACGAATAACCTAGGCAGAGCCCTCGTCCGTCGGGAAGGAAAGGTGTATGGCAGGGCGGACACGGTCACGACACGAATAACCTAGGCAGAGCCCTCGTCCGTCGTTGAGTCAGAAATATGACAAGCTGTCGCGACTAGCGCAACACTGCCGAAGCTTCGTGCTCTACCGGTCACCGCCAGATAACCAACTGACTTCTTTTCGCCCCACGATCAGGGCTTTTATACCCAATTTAGGAGCCGGGGGAGGAATGCTCTTGAAACATTGTCGTTGGTCACGTGCGAGTTTTGAAGAAGGCACGGAAGGAATACCATGCTGCACATCTGCAACACTGCGTCGTTGATCGCTTGGGGCATTCGGTGGTTACATACTTGCAACATTGTCTTTGATCGCTTGGGGTGGGTATTCGGAGGAGCCAGGAAGGGAGAACTTGCGACACGGAGAAAATGGTGAATAAGGACGAATTTGTTTCTGTTGACGGTATGAATTGCATTGGCAGTACATAAGGCTATTGCCTATGTGGCGAAACGCCGGTGATTTCAGATTAATTTTAGCTAATCTGGAATTTTTCGAATTGTATCGAATGGAAGACTTTGATTCATTAATTTATCTCGTCGTGGTAATGTTGGGCATTTGCGAAAGAGAGAGAATGAATGATTGGTCGAACCCAGAAAGGAACGAAAAGGAAGTATTTTTAACTTTTATTAAGCATTCTGTGATTCTGTTGGAGAAGTTTGTATGATTTTGTAAACGTTTTGGTAGCTGACGACGTTTTTAATGTCACTTTGGAATGTTTTTGTTAACTCTGCAAAAATTGTGAATTGTTTGGTGAGACTGTGATTTCTGACGGGCGTGCATCTCAAATAAACATTTTGATGATAACGGTAATATTTTATTCAATTTTAAATGTCAATATATATATATATATATATATATATATATATATATATATTGTGACGTTGTGCTTGGCGCAGCGTCACTTGCCCAGTTCGAATACGCGCGCCCCTCTCGCGAGCCGTAGAACGGCGGGGCGCTATCTGTGGGCGCCGACAATGTATGTAAGAAAAAAGAAGAGCGGAGCGCGCCGCGCGCGGAGAGTGACGGCCAACACGTGGCAAGCAGAGTTCGTTGTGAGATGTCCGAGAGAGAAGGTCGTGTGCTATCATCGTCGAGTCACCGACAGCCTGCGAACACCGGGGGTGCGCGTGCCAGCAACCGACCTCGCCGTGTGGGCCCCCCGCAGGCCCCGACCGGAACATCGGGAGCCAGCAGTCGACAGCGAGGCGGCCATCTTCGGCTGCAGCCGAGCGGCCACCCAACATCGTGGCCCAGCAGGCGTCGGCACCACGCGTCATGTTTGCTTGGGAGCGCCCACACCTTTTCTTGTGATAATAAATAGTTCTTGTGAAGTTTACTCGTCGTAGTCCATTTTTATGCGCCTCCTAGCGTCCCTCGTGATTTCAGCTGAAGAGCCGCTGCCCACCCCGGGGCACATAAAAGGTGAGCGAGCCCTCCCCTGGGACGAGGAGTGTGATGGGCCAGGTGACAGCCAGCGGCGTGACTCTGCGGCTAGCCATGCGGCTAGCCTGGCGCCCTCAAAACAAGTAGAGTCGCGGCCTCCCTTGTCTCGCGGTATCGGGGAAAATTTATCTATGAATTAAATACCGCGTCACAAATGGCGCCCAACGTGGGGCAGCCTTTCTATTGTTGTGCGAGAATAGTTACAATTATATTTCGAGAGTGCGCATGAGGCGCGAGTGTAAAATGGCGTCGCGTCGGCCTTGACGAGGCAACAATGGTGTGAAGGAGAGCGAGCGGAGTGATACCGGCATGGTGTGCAAAGCGTGTGTGTGAGCGGGAACGATGCGTGATTAACATCGCGCGAGCGCCAGTTATTACGTACAGCTCTTTCGCGAGCGGTATACAATTTTTCTATTTGATTTATAAATTAGTCCTTTTTTTCTTTCGCTCTACATTTTCATGAAATTAACAAATTTAAAATTCTTTGTGAGGGAAGCAGTAAATAAGAGATTATAATTTCTACTCAATCTTTTGTACTTGAATGTGGTTTGTGCGGTTGCTTTGAGTGGTTGTTTGGCGTTGAGGGTGGGAGGGAAGCTGTGAACATTCCCGAGGCGACTTGTTTCCAGTTAAGTTGCGGAGGGACGATCGGTTTCTAAGATTAACTACTATTATTGGCGTGAGGGAAGCTCCGTGCGTGGCCACGTATCCCTAGAGTGGCAGAGGATCCTTTGAAAAGAGGAAGTGGAGTTTGTAATTTTTGAATTTTGAGGTTAGGTTATGCTTTTAATATAGAATTCTGATTTATTCTACCCTATTTGTTATAATAACTGTAGAACAGGGAAATATCTTTAGATTAGGATTAAATTTTTTCAGTAAGCGTATTTTAGGTTAGGTGGGGCAAATCCTTTAATTATTCAATAGGTTAAGAATTTTCTTCTTCCTAATTTACAATGGAGGGTGACACTGGATTTTTGGCGAGATATCAGAGAGATATGAGGGCACTGCTACGGCATTCAGCGGTAAAGGCAGAATTTGAAATAATTAAGCAAATGAGTGAAGAAGAGGTGGAAAATGAGTTGTCAAGTAAAGGACACTCCTTGGTAGGGCCACTCTTAGTGCGCAAAGAGCGATTATTGCGGGCTAAGCTTCTTTTGGCACAACCACGGTTAGGGACACCATGGTCAAAGAATTGGACGAGGATGTGCAGCCTGACGATGTAACCCTCTCAGGAGCTTTATACGCCTTAAACTGGGACGAAGACCTAGATGCAGGGCGGAAAATGAAACGGGCATGCAGTAAGGGGCATAAAAAGAAGCACATCGAGACGGAGAAAGTTGCCGCAAGCGACGGAGAAATTAATGAGGAACTGAACCCCATTCGGACCATTACAGCAAACGCAGCGGGAGGCCCTCAGCCCAAACTGCCGCTGATGGACTCATATGATTTTCCGCCGCTGGGGGAAAGGAAAGAAGCGTCAGATTTGACCAGAGAAAAGGAAAAACTGCGCATTCTGCCTTCGGAAGCGAAATCAAATCAGAAAGAGATACCAGTACAGAGCGACCGCAACTCTGAGGAAATAAAGGAGTTGCGGAGTCAATTGCAACAGCAGAACGAGATGATCAACAACCTAACGGATGGAATTAGCCGAATTTTACAAAAATTGGGCAGTGAGAAGAACGATAAGGAAGTGAACTTGAGAAAGGGTTCCAAGAAAAAGTATCGGAGGAAAATAAAATCCACTTCGTCATCTTCTTCAGAGTCGGAGGTAACGAGCGGGTCGTTATCTACTGACAGCAGTGATGACTCGGACGATGCATCAGGGGACGATGGACATAGACAGAGCATCAGCTATGAGTTAGGAAGGGCCATAACGAGACCTACGTGGTCTAGGCCTTCACAGGCGAGAGACCAGGGACCGGGCTTTGACGGAGCTTGTTATTCCTGCGGAGAGTCGGGACATAGGGCAAATGCGTGCCCGAGAGTCCAGTGTTTCAGCTGTGGCGCAAGAGGGCATATCAGTGTCAATTGCCCCAGTCGACCTGGAAGGACACAAGAAAAGTGCCAACTTTGCGGCAAGGTCGGCTTATTGGCAATTAATTGCCCTAATTGCAAACACCTGTTTACTCGGCAGGAAAACGGACAAGCGGGGAGTCGCCTAGCCCAAGCGGCTTCCCCGCAAACCAATCCGTCGAACACGAAACGGCTGAATTAGATCTAGATAATCGTAGGAATAAGTCGATTAAGTTAGGAAATGGTGATTCGATTTTGGAAAAGCCGAGTTGGACAGCCAAATTCTGCGAACCAAATTCGATCAAGGAAGATGTAAATAGTGGAGTAAAGGATTGTATAGAGAAAGGAAGGGAGATAAACTCAGATGGGCCAGATGAAACATCTGCTCCTAGGTCGAGTTGGACAGCCAACATCCACCACCCATCTGAGGCGTTGGCAAAGATCAAGGATGAAGAAATCTACAGATCGAGGTGGACAGCCAACCTCTATCGATCTGGCCAATGCAATGGAGCTATCAGGAAAAGCTCTCCAGCTGAGCAGTCGAGACGGACGGCCGACCTCCACTGCAAAGCTGATATTTGCTGTCCAGCCGTTGATTTCGCCGAGCCGAGCGGGTCAGCCCGTCTCCGCCCACCAAATCAACCGCATATGGGGCAGAAGGCGCATTGGTCGACGGAGTCAGCTCCGCTCTGCCAATCCGTTAGGTCAGAAGAAAGCGAAAGGGTCAAGTCTTTGGTAGGATCGAACAGGCCAGCCTGTCTCCAGCCGCCAAAGCAAGCAGAGAGTGAGAGAATGAGTGAGAGGCCTCAGAGCATCTCGTCGGTGCCACAAAGCCCGCCGAGACATGCGTGGAATGTAGATTCTGCCCAGTCGCTTCACGCGGGCCGGAAATCAGAACAGGAGAGCGATTATGAGAAATTGCCTCAAGTACTGTTCACTCTGGATCGGTTGTGTCCCAACAAAGGGACGGGCAGGAATGAGTCGAGTGAGAGTGTGACATACCCTGTAACCATTGAGGACAAACCTGATAGGCTGTGTCCGGTTCAGGGAGGGGGAGTCGGCGTGGAGTCCACGCCTAGAGTGAGTTTAGCGAGTGTGACGGCAGAGAATAGAGACCAAGTCTCAGTCCTGATCGGGGGAAAAGAGTACATTGCGCTCTATGACCCCGGGGCTCAAGTGACCATAGTAGGTCTCGAGGTGGTGCATCGTCGAAGTAAAATCCATGATTTGCCTGATGCACTATCTTGTATGTACGAGCAACTTTCTGGCGAAGAGAAGATCGCTGAAATTACGGAAGTAAAGGATGAGGACTACCAACGCAGAGTCGAGGAAGTCAGCAAATATCCGGAGAGGTATAAAAATTGGAAGGTCGAAGCGGGCCACTTGTATCGTTACAAGTACGATGAGCTGCTCGATCCAATCGCTGATTGTGAAGAGGGCTGGAAACTCGTGGTTCCAAAAGAATGTCGAGAGCGGGTCATAAGGGATGCCCATTGTGAACCTTCATCGGGCCACCTCGGAGTGGAAAAGACGTTCGATCGAGTCGTACGAGATTACTATTGGAGAGGGGCCTATCACGACATTCACAACTTTGTGAGGCAATGTCAGGAATGTCAACAGTTCAAAACGTCGCAGCAAGCGCCTCAGGGACTATTGGGTAAAAGAACGGTAGAGAGACCATGGAGCGTCGTAGCAGCAGATCTCATGGAGTTTCCGCTTAGCAAAGCCAAGAACAAGTACTTAATAATCTTTCAGGACTTATTTTCAAGATGGGTGGAGCTAAAGGCGGTCAGAGCTGCTACGGGGGCCAACGTGGTTAAAGCACTTGAGGAGCTTGTCCTATTTCGCTGGGGAACGCCGGAGTATCTCTTGACAGATAATGGAAAAGAGTTTGATAACAAATGCGTAAGAGAAGCATTGGCAGAGTATGGAATAACGCATACAACAACGCCTCCATACCATGCTCAGGCAAACCCAGTGGAAAGATCCAATCGAACGCTGAAGACGGCCATCGCGATGTTTGTAGAAAAAGACCATAGAGACTGGGATCAGCATTTACACGAACTAAGGCATGCAGTCAACACCGCGAAGCAGGCCTCGACTAAGATCTCGCCAGCCTACTTGAACTTCGGAAGGCATCCACTGCCAGTGAAGAGTTTGCGGCGCGAGCTTGAGAAGGGGGAAGGCATAGAGAGCAGATTGGATCCACAAGCGTGGAAAAAGAGGGCCGATAGGTTAGGCTTATTACGAGATTTAGTAGCCGAGAATATAGAGAAAGCTCAGAAAAAACAGGCGCAAGCGTATAATAAGGGTAGAAGAAACATCGAATTTAATGTAGGACACCTAGTAATGCGTAGGACCCACCATCTGTCCAGTGGGATTGATAGGTTTTCAGCCAAGCTAGCCCCTAAATTTGAAGGACCGATCGCGATACTAAAAAAACTGTCTCCAACAGTCTATATAGTAGAAACGCGTTCCAATAAGCAAAACGCGAAAGTAGATATTGGTGACTTGAAAAGATATATAGCACCAAGATCCACTCGTCAAAGTGGTGAGTCCTCCGAGCGCCAAGCCCACGCAGCACACTCTTAAAAAAAAATTCCTTATGAATTTTGGTATTATGTAATAGGTCAGCATTGTGTGTTTGCCTCATGTTATCTTGTCTGTGTGCCAAAGTGAGCGATTTATTTTTCAATGATGTGAAAATCTCTGTCGGACATTATTGTTGTTATGGCACATAGCCCTTGAATTGTGGTGAACGAAAGTTTGCAAACGAGGTGTGATGTGTTTGAGCCGAGGACGTACTGCCTTTTATAGAGTGAATTATCTGAGCGAGTGATGCTTTTGTTGAAATTTTGTGAGAAATTCTCTAGGAATGTATGAAAGATTCATGCCAAAAGTTTGTTCATACCAAATGTATTACTTGATGTTCATAGAGAATGTGGTTAAAATTAGAAAAAGTTGTGCTATCCATTTTCTATCCAATAGCTGAAGACAGAATCTCAAAACTGAGTGAACTACTGGTAGAAATCTGTGAAATTGTTGTTATTATATTGTGTTCATAGGTTTCAGTTGCAGGCTCGTTTGTAAGCGGTCCACTCGGACGAGTGTCCGGCTTAGGGAGGGGGTATGTGACGTTGTGCTTGGCGCAGCGTCACTTGCCCAGTTCGAATACGCGCGCCCCTCTCGCGAGCCGTAGAACGGCGGGGCGCTATCTGTGGGCGCCGACAATGTATGTAAGAAAAAAGAAGAGCGGAGCGCGCCGCGCGCGGAGAGTGACGGCCAACACGTGGCAAGCAGAGTTCGTTGTGAGATGTCCGAGAGAGAAGGTCGTGTGCTATCATCGTCGAGTCACCGACAGCCTGCGAACACCGGGGGTGCGCGTGCCAGCAACCGACCTCGCCGTGTGGGCCCCCCGCAGGCCCCGACCGGAACATCGGGAGCCAGCAGTCGACAGCGAGGCGGCCATCTTCGGCTGCAGCCGAGCGGCCACCCAACATCGTGGCCCAGCAGGCGTCGGCACCACGCGTCATGTTTGCTTGGGAGCGCCCACACCTTTTCTTGTGATAATAAATAGTTCTTATGAAGTTTACTCGTCGTAGTCCATTTTTATGCGCCTCCTAGCGTCCCTCGTGATTTCAGCTGAAGAGCCGCTGCCCACCCCGGGGCACATAAAAGGTGAGCGAGCCCTCCCCTGGGACGAGGAGTGTGATGGGCCAGGTGACAGCCAGCGGCGTGACTCTGCGGCTAGCCATGCGGCTAGCCTGGCGCCCTCAAAACAAGTAGAGTCGCGGCCTCCCTTGTCTCGCGGTATCGGGGAAAATTTATCTATAAATTAAATACCGCGTCACAATATATACATTCAAACACGAAATCCCGCCAAACGGCGAATAAATTCTCATATATACATAAACAGATATAAGGAAAAGGGATAGGAACACATATAAAGGACGAACACAATAGAGGTGGGGAAGGCGGAATCGAACGGATCACTAGAGTAAAAATATCTCCTCAACCGGGACTCGAACACCAGATCTTTCCACTTGCCGGGCGGATGCTCTTAACCACTTGAGCTATCGAGGATATGTAATTTACCCTGAGATCCGTGGGGCTTATATGTCGCCAAGCGCCCCGATTCTTTAGCCAAGAGATGGCGTCAGGAGACTGTTTCACCCACCAAAGGAGAAATAGACAATACACAAGAGGAAAGGACAGTGGTTTAGAATTCATACAACATCATACAGGAAAGGAACAGTGCGTTTCGTGGCACGCATAGCCAGAAGAAAGAGATGAGCCACATTGGCCAAATACACATTCAAACACGAAATCCCGCCAAACGGCGAATAAATACTCATATATACAGAAACAGATATAAGGAACATTATATCTGTTTATGTATATATGAGTATATATATATATATATTATTTAATATGTAGAAATAAGTTCCTCAATGTGATTAAGATCACGAAAGAATCGATCCAATGAGTAAAGTAGGTGAGTAAGTAACCAGGAATGCCTAAGAATACCGTATTCATTTAAATATAGACCCTATTCTAGTAAATGTAGCCCCTTTCCTTGTAAATGTAGACCCTATTCTTGTAAATATAGACCCTTTCCTTGTAAATATAGACCCTTTTATTGCAAATATGTACCCTTTTCCTGCAAATGTAGACCCTATTCTTGTAAATTTAGACACTATCCTTGTATATATAGACCCTATTCTAGGAAATATGGACCCTATTATTGTAGATATAGACCCTAATTCTTGTAAATATAGGTCCTTTCCTTGTAAGCTTACACACTTTTCTTGGAAATGTAGACCCATTTCTTGTAAATATGTACCATTTCCTTGTAAATATAGACCCTAATTCTTGTAAATATAGGCCCTAATATTGTAAGTGTACACCTTTTTTAAATATAAACCCTATTCTTGTAAATACAGACCCAATTCTTGTAAATATAGACCCTATTCTGTGTGTATACATATATATATTAATATAATATCATGTCGGGAATACCAAGTTTGAATATCTTAAACGTATTTTTAAATGGACTTGCTAGCTATTTTATGTTTTTACATCCGTCTTATCATTTAAATAATTCAATACAGGTATAATGAAATGTGTCTTCGTCAAATTATTAGCTGAATTATGGATAAACTATGGCGTTCTGTTTGAACAATGAATTTCACATACTTCCCCGCGTAGGAATTTGAGATTAGTGATGATGTCGTAGTATTCTTTCGTTTGTGAACATTGGGCTAACCAATGCTTACATTGCCGTGGGCTGCCTACGTTTCCGTCCGGCGGATGATCCGTTAAATTTACTGATCCCTTGGCAGTACTTAAAATATACTTTAATGGTCTTGTTTTCGGCTAACTTTCGGTAGTGGAACGGAGGCTTTAAAAGCTTACTTAATCCTCATTGATCCCAAATGAGTCACTTTACATCCAATTGAGATATTTCGGACCTATTTTTTTAATCGACGAAAACTGTGATTTTGAAAATTGCGGAAGTTTTATTGGAACGGTAACGTAACAGGAACGAATTTGGATCGTACAGGAGGCTAATTCATTCATACTACATGTTCCAGAATGAATCGAGTGATATGTTAATGGCCGTGTGTTGAATGATTTTGTACTCTTTTCATCGAAAGTATGGGGAAATTATGGACAGAAAAATGAAATTTAAATGGATGGCTGATGGAACAGGAATTAATTCGAAACGTTACCGTATAACGGAACATTTAGCGGTTATGGAACGGCCCTTGGAACATTATTGAAGTTGGAAGAGGAACGTACATGATTACAGGACAATAGCATATCTTAAGTTAATAATTGTTAAATATGTATATATATAAATATATATATATATATATATATATATTAAGGTGAGCATGCATTAATATATTTGAAAATACAGCGTGTAATCAGTAATTCTGAACTGATTCCTTTATTCCTCAAATATTACACTGCAATCAATGGTTATTATATATAAATCAACAGCTTTGATAGAATACGAAAATGCCTCCCTTTTCAAACGTAACAAATGATACATTAATATCCATTAAGTACCAATTAATCATAATTAATCCTTAAATACAGCAACATTTAAAGAATTAACACTTCTGGAAGAATATTAAATAGCCATAGGGCGGTAGGGTGCGGTGAACGAACAACGAATCGCTATTTATTTAATCTTAACAAAGATTATATTTACGCGTGATTTTGTGCACGGTGATTGAGTATCTGCTCTTTGTTAACTGATAAACGCGGTTTTTGTTTGAATTTGAACGAAATTCCAGCTAATTATACCCATTTCCTCCAAAGAAATCGATATAGTAATAATATAATTATATATATATATATATATATATATATATATATATATATATATATATATATATATATATATATATATATATATATATATATATATATATATATATTATCGATTATCTTACAATATTGGCACTTCAGATTTCTTTAAAACAAATGCCTTTTTTATCAGAATTGGACAGAAAAACTGTTATCTTCTTACAGCATACTGTCTCTTCTTTATAATCACGTATGATTCACTCAATTCGGTTGAAAATTGATAAAGATAACGTAAGTTTACGAAAGAAAATATGTAATTTTGCCAATTTATTATGTTTTTCTCCGTTTTATAAACTCGTTTATTTTCACGTCCTAAAACCTTTGAAAAAAAGTTATTCGCTTCACGTGGTTCTACGTTAAAATAAGAAAAGAATAAGTCATAGGACTCACATAGTCATACTGGGAGTGACATAAGAATTTTTGAAAATTGCAATATTTTTTCACCTAACGTAACCAGGATTGGGTGGAAAAAATAGCGTCACTTGGATAAAAAAAAACAGTATTATAAACCATTAATATAGAAGCTTACATTACTCGATGCATTTGAATCCGGCATTTAAAAAACAATACGTATAACGCTCCAACTAAAGCTTGCTTCGCCTCGTTTTCTTAAAAAATACTGAAAAACCTTAGTACTTCATATTTACGCATGAAAAGTTAGAAAAATGTTCACATACACTCTTATATTTAGTTCACAATTGATAGGAAGTTGGAAATCTGATAATATAACCTCTGAATGGTCATGAAAATGCCATTTTATCCCGATTATCCCAAAAGAAATGAATTTAATTGACTGTATTGCCTCTTTATCGACCCAAAACACATATAATAGGAGTGTGGGTTCATGTAATTATAACCTATTAACCGCAATTATCAAATAATTGGGTTTTTTCCAATTACTGTTGAAGAAAGTGGGACGATACAAGTTTGAAATCTGGCGTAATGTTGTGTTTGATTGGTTTCAAATGTTTACTAGGGGCTTTTAGATTAGAATACCTTCAGGATGTGTTGATTGATTTCATTTGATGTCTGCTTCAAGAATATTTGCTAATATAAAGTAAAATGTACATTACTGTACAATTTATTGTGTTTAGTTCGAAAATTGAAGCACTTAGGGTACGCGATAAACTCAGTTGTGTTTGAAAAACACGAAAGATTGGGGGGTTTTTGCCATCGTTTATGAATTAATAAGTTAAGAGTTAAGTATTATACGCCGATATTCAATGAAGTTTTGCATACCTGGCGAATTATATCCATTTCATACTAGTTGGTTGAAGAAAGTCTACTGTTCTCCGTTTGTTTACATATCGATACTTCTGTTGCCATGACACCAGATAAGGTAATGTAAACATGCGCCGGTTATGTGCCAAGTTCACCCTCTCCGTCCGTTATTAGATGTTAGACGTTTCGAGTTACCGGCCTTCTTCTGGTGAGTTGTTTTATGTTAAATTGTACCTTAAACAAGTGTTTGAAGTAATTGCTTTCCTTATCAATGCAAAGACGATGGTTTATCTCAGTAACACACATGTTAGCGCGAAAAATATCGCAAAAAAAGGTGATGATCACCGTCTTAAGGTCTTGTTTCAGCAGAGGAAGGTTCATTTTGATTATCTGGAGTATGATTACTGTT
>NW_027287041.1:517651-535151 GCF_022747635.1 Hetaerina americana | reverse complement strand
AGTACATTAAAATATGAGTCCAAATCATATATTTCTTTGTCAACATAGTCACTGTTAAGCCTCTCAATGTTTCTCCCAACGTGTGACAAGCTTTTCTCATTCCGTCACCGACAAACTCTTAATACTTAACTCAAATCCACTCGACTTTTTGACAGCTGTACCTTCATCTTATAATCATCGGAGCCGTAATGATTATTACCCTTTGAGGTAGTACTTTTAGTTGATAAGGAATAACATAATAAAAATCACAATACAAGACATTGCATTAAGTGGGATTAAGGAGGATGGTCTCTTGGAATCGTTTCAAATGCCTTAAGCTTTCGCAATAGCCTCTCCAGGTATGTCTGGAAGAGCATTTTAATGTCATATTTGCAAGATTATTATTGGCTGGCCAGGCTGCTGTGTTTTAAACACGACAAACTCAACTTCGCAGGTGTTTTATAGTCTTTATATACTGAAAAGAATTTTACCGTAGCCCCTCGTACCAGAAAATCAGTCAAATAAACTTGGCAAGCATCTGAAAACACAGTTAAAATATGTTTTATCAAAAATTTTGGCTTTTCCAGACTTGTAACCACGAAGTTTTACTACCCATATCAGATTGACGGTAGACCAATCAACACCATTGTCACCACATATTAAACAGCCTTTAAACAGTGTTTATAATCTCAGGAGGAGTCACTTTTATAATAGTCACGCGGTTTAAACTCGCAATTGTTGACATATATAGCACAGAATACTAGAACACGTCTCCATACTTCATCTGCTTCTCAAAATACTACACTGGATGAATTATAACGACCTAAAACCTAACCATGCGTGTTGAGAGGTGAATGTTACTTCCACATGCCACAGCAGTTGCTTCCGGAGGTCATTTTGTTTGTGTTACCAGAGCACGTCTCCATACTTCATCTGCTTCTCAAAATACTACCCTGGATGTGAATGTAATGACCTCATGCCTACGCATGCATGTTAAAGGGGGGGAATGTTACTTCAACATGCCAATACCAGGAGTGCTTATGGAAGTCATTTTGTTTGTATTACAAGAACACATCTATATACTTCATCCGCTTCTCAAAATACTACACTGGACGAATGTAACGACCTCAGAACTATGCATGGGTTTTTGGGGGAAATGTTACTTCCACATGCCAACCAGGAGTGCTTCTGGAAGTCATTTTGTCTGTAATACTTGAACACATCTCCATACTTCATCTGCTTCTCAAAATGCTACACTGGATGATAATGTAACGACCTCAAATCTATACACGCCGTTTGAGGAATGTTACCTCCACATGCCAACCAGGAGTGCTTCTAGAAGTCATTTTGTTTGTGTTACCAGAAAATCTCCACACTTCCGCTTCATTAAATACTACACTGGATGATAATGTAATGACCTCAAACCTAAGCATGCATGTTGAGGGTGGAATGTTACTTCCACATGCCCATACCAGGGGTGCTTCTGAAGGTCGTTTTTTTGTGGTCTACGTGCATTTTTGTGTTAGTTTTCAGCCGAAGCTCATATTATTATTAAGCCGACGCTAGCTTTGTAATAAGGCTTATCTCTATGTTAAACCCTACTATATCTTAATTAATAATAATTAATTATTAAATAATATACCTGACCTGTTCAGGGTCTGCCCTGTTCCCAAAGGTATTGAAGTTTTATTTTTAAAAAAACCAATAAAAAAAACCATGCCATATCTATGTTAGAATTTGATGGAGAACTGAAAATGGTGCAAATTTAAGCGGCTGTATTTATTACCCTATAATAGTGATAGAAATGACGTATGTGTGAAAAGAGTGATAATTTATTGCATTATACCTGAAAGTACAATTTTAAATCTTTGAGGAATTCCACTGTCAAGTACAGGGTGCGTTCTATAAGTAACGCAATTATATATTTGAAAAAAAATTTATTTATTGAACAGGTTTGTCTGCAAACTCTTAAAAATCTTCAAAGTACATTCTTTGGATGGTTGTTCATCGAAAACCTCTCCCTGGTCCTCCTTTAAGGCCTTTAAACACCTCAAAACTTGTGAGTGAGACAGAGCAGGGTCCCCGTAAGCTTTATCAATCATTTTGTTTATCTACTCTTAAGAGATTTTATCAGTTTAGGGCTAAACTTAATGATTTAACATTGCTTGATCATCGATTCCAGTTATTTTGTGGCGTGTTCAACATGCTGAGGTTTACAGTAACTTGCATACTGCTGCTTCCACAGCTTTGAGAGCACTGAGACTGGTTTGGTGGCAAAGTTTAACGTCCAGCCAACCCCTTCCAAGTGGTTTGGTTGCATTCCGACCAATAGGTGCGATGTGAGAATATCATTTGCATTACTTATGGAATGGACCCTGTAAATACCCGCACGGTTGTACAATGCAATTTAATTTGTGTCTTTGTTTTTGTCGATGATATTGAATTGATCATGTCTGCATACTGTCTTTAAAATCATTGTTTTTTTCATAGAAATGCGTGAATTTAATACATATTCTCTGGTGATTGCGCTAAAAATTGTTCATTTTGTCTGATATACTACCTTGATCAAAACGTTCCCGGAATAACCACCGTGTGGCGCTCCCATCGTTCCGATTTGAGTTCTGTTTTTTTTGTTAAATTGGTACATCTGTTGTTGATATTCCCTTTAACTCTTAGTGTCATAACTTGACATTTGCAAAAGTTACGGTCGGTTTTCGGTATGTCCATCAGTGCTTCCTGCGATTTTTCCATTACTTCCTCTCGGCTGCTAAAACGCGTTCCCCGTAATGGTTTTTTAACTCGATTGAACAGAAAGAAGTCACAGGGAGCCAAATCAGGTGAGTTCGGTGGCTGTTGGATGGTATTTGTTGCATTTTTCGTCAAAAAATTACGAATAATGATAGCACTGTGCGACGGTGCGTTATCATGGTGCAAAACCCACGAGTTTTCTGCCCACATTTCTGGTCTCTTTCGGCGAATTGCTTCACGCAAACGTCTCATAACGCCCAAATAATACTCTTTGTTTACTGTCTGGCCTTCTGGCAAAAATTCATGATGCACTACACCGTTGTAATCCATGAAAACCGTCAGCATTGCCTTCTTTTTTGACTGAAAACGACGTGGTTTTTTTGGTCTCGGCTCATTTGGTGAACGCCATTCACTTGCCTGATGTCTGGATTGCGTGTCGTACTCATAAACCCACGTCTCGTCTCCAGTAATGATCCTTTTGATGAATGTGGGATCGGATTCAGCCTCGCAAATCATGTCTTTTGCGACGTCAACACGGTCTCTTTTTTGCATGAAATTGAGGTCTTTTGGCATGCTACACGACGGAAACCCAAATCATTAACCACAATGTCTTGGGCGGATCCATAGGCAATGTTCAAGTCCTCCGCTATTTCTCTGATGGTTAATTTGCGGTTATTGACCAACATTTCTTTTACTTTATCAATTTTTTCACCGACTTTCGATGTCGATGGTCTGCCACTGCGTTCATCATCTTCGATTGACTCACGACCACTTCTGAACCGCTCGTGCCACTGGTAAACGACCGTTTTTTTTAGAGAATCGTTGCCGAAACACTTTTCCAACATTTCCAACGTCCGTGCGCCACTAAATCCGTTTTTTACGCAAAATTTAATACAAGTTCGTTGTTGCAAATTTAAATCCATTTCTGCAATTGTAAAAAATCGCCAACACACACAGAGATAGATGTACTCTTGGCTACGTAACTTTTGCAAATGTCAAGTTATGACACTAAGATTTAAAGGGAATATCAACAACAGATGTACCAATTTAACAAAAAAAACAGAACTCAAATCGGAACGATGGGAGCGCCACACGGTGGTTATTCCGGGAACTTTTTGATCAAGGTAGTATGGCCGTCATTATTCCTTCTTGAAGGCATGCCGGGGTGCGGAGGGACAGCCTGGAGTATATGTCGCCAAAAGTGGTTCTCAACCGAGAAAAATGATATCTTTACCCGTACATTCTGACATTTTAATTGCCAAGAGTCAATCCGAAGGTACGTAGGCAATTAGGGACAATGCAAATCACAAGTGTAAGCTGGAAGGTACTCCTCCTGACTCAGAGATGTCATTCAAATCGGCAGAAATCAATTTGATCCTGTCCAGCAGAAGCACAATTGATGCCTTAAGTTAACATTTAAAGGATATGCAAGTGAAACATTGATGTTCAGTTTAGTATTGTAGGGCTCGGAAACATGGGATTGTTGAAAATTGACTATAAAATTGACAGATCTAAGTCAATTTGCTATTGTAAATTGTGAGACGTTGACAGCATCAATTGTTGGCAGTGTTTTGTAATGAAACTAAGAAAATTGAAAAAATACATTGAAATTACCAGATAATGTAATGAATAAGCTTTTGTAAAGGGGAAGACATTAATAATCACCACCTGAGGTTGAAAATGTTATCATGGTTATTCTATGGCTCAGAAACCTGGTCTTTGGAAAAAGGCATCATTTTAGTCGCTGTCCTTTTTATTACTTCTGTTTGCAATTACAGAAAAATAAATTGATAAATTCCATCTTAGTTGTAAAATAAATGAAAAGTAATGGTAAATATAAAAGTTTGTAACATAAATATTCTGTGGCTCAGATACATGGTCTTTGCAAAAAGGCATGATAAAGCCACAATGTTCATTTTAATACTTCTGTGTTCATGTCCAGATGAAGACATTGATAAATACCAACTTATGTTTATGGTTTATAAAACATAATGGTGAATACTTAAATGTGTAGCGTACTATAATCTGTGGCTCGGAAACATGGCCACTGAGAAAACTCATTATTAAGCCTTTGTTCCTTTTAATTCTTGTGTACAGATGAAGAACAATCAATTCCATCTTAGATTTAAAATATAAAGCATGATGGTGAATTCTAAAATGTTTATCATAGTTATTCTGTGGCTCGGAAACGTGGTATGTGGGAAAAGTCATTATTAAGACACTATATTCCTTTTAATACTTTTATTTTCATTTAAAAAGGATTACGTTGATAAATTTCTTCTTAGTTTTAATGTGTATGAAAATTATTGATGATTTTTATGAATATTTGTCATAGTTATTATGTGGCTCGGAAACGTGGTCTTTGGGGAAAGTGATTATTGGGCCCCTATGCTCCTGTGTATGTGTTAAGTTCCCTTATTTTTGGCTTTTTATTGTTTATTTCAGGGTATTACTCATTGCGACATCCTCAAAATGGATCATATTTCATCCAGAGTCTCTGCTATGCTCTCGACAAGGATTTCATGAAGAGAGATGAAGAAAAAGATGACATTCTCCAAATACTGACGTTTGCTTCATATTGCGTGGCCTATTATGAATTCATCGAGACTAAAACAATAGAGTGAGTATTAAAAAGTTTTATTTCTTTGTTTATCTTCATTAGTTATAATCCCAAGTTATGTATTGATATGATTTTATCGTAAAAAATACCACAATACCAGGTGTCCGTCAGGTAGGCCGTCAGATTTTGTGACCCTTGGGCAGTTTTTTTTAAAATAAGGTATTTGAATTACCAAATTAAAGGGTTTTGTCATCATTTCTGTCACTGTGTTGATAGCTGCTGACCAAATCGTCTCTTCAATGGTTGTTTTTATATTTATCCAATAGAATAGCTGCATGATTATTCATTTATAAATGGCAAATAATGGTCTTGCATAGTATTTTCAGACCTACACCTTCCGAATTGATGTAAACCTTGTATTTTTACTTATAGACTTTGATTTCGCGTAACTTTCAAATCTATCTGAAAACATATCATTTATTTTTGACTTTAAACTGCCTTGAGCATGTCATGACTCTCTTCCAAGTTTTGCCCAGTTCAATGCAAAACTAGATGCTCAACCTCTATTCTAATGATTGGTTAACAACTATGGAGAGTAACGATGTGACATTACAGAGGTTTTGCAAACGATATACTATACTTTACAAAGGCTGAGAGCAGTTGACTCCAAGCCTTTGTGCACGGTTCTGTAACGACACATCATTACGTTGTAATGACTGGTTCACTACGGAGGTTAACGATGTGATGTTACAGAGGTTTTGCAAACAATATACTTAATCTTTACAAAGGCTGGGAGCAGTTGACCCCCAGCCTTTGTGCAGGATTCTGTAATGACACATCGGTACGTTGTAATGACTGGTTCAATACGGAGGTTAACGATGTGATGTTACAGAGGTTTTGCAAAAGATAGACTTAAACTCCACAAAGGCTTAGAGCAGTTGACTCCAAGCCTTTGTGCAGGGTTCTGTAACATCACATCAATACGTTCTAATGACTGGTTCACTACGGAGGTTAACGATGTGATGTTACAGAGGTTTTGCAAACAATATACTTAATCTTTACAAAGGCTGGGAGCAGTTGACCCCCAGCCTTTGTGCAGGGTTCTGTAATGACACATCGGTACGTTGTAATGACTGGTTCACTACAGAGGTTAATGATGTGACGTTACAGAGGTTTTGCAAACGATAAACTTAAAATTGACAAAGGCTGGGGGCAGTTGACTCTAAGCCTTTGTGCAGTTTGGATTATCATTTGCAAAACCTCTGTAACATCACATTGTTACGTTCTAATGACTGATTCACTGGACAGAGTGTAACGGTGTGACGTTATGGAGGTTTCGCAAATGATTGATCCAAACTTCGCATAGTCATGAAAATGGTATTAATTGACATTAAGGTGCCTTGTCTCATTGGTAACTCTACTTTCGACTCCAAACTAATGAGTAATAGTCGATTGGGGGTGTTCAAGTCTGGGCTAGTGTATTATTTGGGGGCCCAGAACTCCTACTGACCAGAACACGTCAGTAATGTCATCTCTGAAGGTCAGTTTTGGACTAAAATGACACGTAATGAGCTGCTGCACTATCCTGTTTGAAAGAGAAATATTGTCTCCCCCTAGGCCAACAGTTATCAATCCACAGTTTGATGAAAATCTTCATCAAAATTTGCAAATTTGTCAGAAAAATTGGAAAATTCCTCAGGGCCTGAGTATTTCCTTATCAAGAGATTCCCTCAACTGGTTTGCGAATCCTTCCACATTCAACATCTCCTAAGTATTTATACTAATAGCCACAATTTCATATGATAAAGTTAGTTTTATCAGTGAAGTACTACAAAAGAATTGAAATATTATAAAATATCATGCTCCGGGCGAACAATTTTGATAATAACAACTCTCTTGTTTGTACTACGGTCTCGTACGTATACATGCCAGCCATTTTGAGTTATTATGATTGTTTACCAGATGCCTATAGCTTACTAGAATGCCCAGGGAGACTTTCAGCAGAACTATGACATGGCAGGGGAAATTCTAATTGAAATTTGTCCAGATTCAACTGCGGTACACTGTATTGTCTTGTTAAATCTGTGCCAACATGACTGAAACATGGTGGATGTTGATATTTTGAACCTTGAGCATATTTTCTGCATTGAAATCAACTAAAATGTATCCAATTTGCCGTAACTGCAACACTGAACACCTCTAGAGACATAGCAAACATCTTGTATGTTGCGCAATTCCCTTAAATACAACAGTCCGTCAGATAGGCCGTGAGATTTTGTGATCCTTAGGCACTTTTTTTTTGTTTTTATTGTTTCTTATGGGGTTTTAAGGTTTTTTTTAGGCTGTGTTGGGTTATGCTGACTGATTTCTGTTGCTGATGGTTCTATATTTTAGTTTTTGATGGTGGAAATTGATTTATTTGCTTGCAGATTTAAATCTGGAGGTGTACAGTCAGACGTTGGTGGTGGAGAAATGGTGAAAGTTTTGGAGAAGGGGGATATGGTTGGTGCAGTTGAAGGTTTGGAAGTGAAAACTGATTTGGAGTCGGATACCAACGTGTTTACTAAACCGTCTTATACTAAATCAATTTTGAGCGTCACAGAAAGAATGGTTAAGCAACAGCCAACAGTCATTTCGACCTTATTGCAGCTATTCTATCTACGGAACAAGGAAATTAAACCATAAGTGGAGTCGTATACCTATAATCAGAAGTGTTTTGGTTCGAAAAAGAAGCATTATGGTTAATTAGACTCATTTCTTTGGAGATAATCCTGATTAAATGGCATTTTCATGACTATACACGGGTCATATTAACATATTTCCTACTTCCTATCAATTCTAACGTAAATATAAGAGTGTATTTGAATATTTTTCTAACTTTTTATGTGTAAATATGAAGGATGTGGGTTTTTGGATTATTTTTCTAGAAAACGGGAAGAAAAAAATCTTTGGTTTAATTGTTAAATGGTATTAAATTGTATATTAAATGCCGGATACATTTGTATCGAGTATTGTAGGCATCTATATGAATGGGATATGTTACTAATATTTTTTTATAACCCTAGTAACGATATTTTTTCCACCTAATTCTGGTTACATGTGGTGAAAAAACATTGCAATTTTAAAAAATTCGTATCTCACTCCCAGTATGACTATTTAAGTCCTATGAGGGCTTATTCTTTTCGTAATTTAACGTACAATCACGTGATGCAGAGATTTTTTATCCAAAGTTTATAGGAGGAGAGAATAAATCAGTTAAAAAAAAGGCGAAACACGTGAAAAATCTCAAAATTGCGTACTTTCTTTCGTATATTTACGATATATTTATCAATTTTCAACCGAATTGAGTAAATCCAACGGGATTATAAATGGAAATCACAATGATTTAAGAAGATAAGAGTTGTTCTATCCAATTCTGATAAAAAAGGTATTTGTTTTAAAGAAATCTGAAGTGCCCATATTGTAAGATATCGCTATATCGATTCCTTTCGTGGAAATGGGTATAATTAGCTGGAAATTCATTGAAATTGAAACCAAAACCGCGTCTATCAGTAAACAAAGAGCAGATACTCAGTCGCCGTGCAATTACGTGTGTATATAATCACTGTTGAGATTCGTTGTTTCTTTACCGCCCTATGGCTATTTCATATTCTTCCAGAAGTGTTAATTCTTAAAAATTTGATGTCTTTGAGATTTATTTGTGATTAAATGGTGCTAAATGGATATTAATGTATCATTTGTTATGCTTGAAAAGGGAGGCATTAGCGTATTCTATGAAAGCTGTTGATTTTTATATATTAACCATTGATTGCAGTGTAATATTTGAATAGAATAAAGGAATCAGTTCAGAATTACGGATTATACGCTGTTTTTTTTTCAAATATATTAATGTATGCTCACCTTTATATATATATATATATATAACAATTATACTGTTATGTTATGCGACATGGTCTTACGTTCCTGTTCCAATTTCAATAATATTCCAGGGGCCGTTCCATAGCCGCTAAATGTTCCGTTATACGGTAACGTTTCGAATTAGTTCCTGTTCCATCAGCGATCCATTTAAATTTCATTTTTCTGTCCATAATTTCCCCATACTTTCGATGAAAAGAGTCCAAAATCATTCAACACACGGCCATAAACATATCACTCGATTCATTCTGGAACATGTAGTATGAATGAACGCAATGCTATTACCCTCCTATACGATCCAAATTCGTTCCTGTTACGTTACCGTTCAAATTAAAATTTCGCTATTTTCAAAATCACAGTTTTCGTCGATTAAAAAAATAGGTCCGAAATATCTCAATTGGATGTAAAGTGACTCATTTGAGATCAATGAGGATTAAAAAAGCTTTTAAAGCCTCCGTTACACTACCGAAAATTAGCCGAAAACAAGACCATTAAAGTATATTTTAAGTACTGCCAAGGGATCAGTAAATTTAACAGCCCATCCGACGGACGGACACGTAGGCAGTCCACGTCAATGTAAGCATTAGTTAGCCCAATGTTCATAAACGAAAGAATACTGTGGCATCATCACTAAACTCAAATTCCTATGCGGGGAAGTACGTGAAATTTATTATTCATCTACATCTACATAATACCCCGCAAGCCGCCGCAAGGGCGTGTGGCGGGGGGTGTTAGGTCACCAACCGTAAAAAGGAAAAATACCACATGCAAAAAAAAAAACAACACGGAAAATCACACCCACAACAGCGCACACACTCATGCAAAAATCCCTTCATCCAATACTCATGCAAACACATATACCGCAAAACAACTAAAAAACTGCACCCCATGATGCAGCACGGAAGCCATCCTACAACACGGAAGCCAGGACACAACAAGCAAGAAATTGAAACACCACATGAAAATGCACCACGAAACACTCTACCCCCAAAGAGTCTCTAAAAGGCCGGGAATGCGACCCAACGTTGCAGGTAGCAGGAATTTGCCCCCGCGGAGAGGGACGAGGGATTGAAAGGGAAACTTAAAAACATGAACAGAACATGAATGAGGTCATTCGGAAAGAATGGGTTATTATAGCAAAACACATAAGGTTAGTGGAAGAGCATGCATTTAAATACAACTAATTATTTTTTAGACGCTGAGGGTGGCAAGTGGAATTTTTGCTATTTATAACCCTGCGGTTGCTATCCCGTATTGTCCGTGGGAAGAAGGAGTCCTTGAGTCGGCTGGTTCTGGCATCTATTTCCCGAATTTTATATGCATGATCCAAGCGACTAATGTATATAGGAGTATGAATAATTTGCGAGACCTCGGTGCTGAAACATGCGGATCTAAATTTATATAATAATTTAATTATTCATACAGAACACCATAGTTTATCCATAATTCAGCTAATAATTTGACGAAGACACATTTCATTATACCTGTATTGAATTCGCTAAGTGATATGACCAATGTAAAAACAAAATAGCTCGCAAGTTGATTTAAAAATGCATTTAAGACATCCAAACTTGGTATTCCCGACATGATATTATATTAATATAAATATATATATATATATATATATATATATATATATATATATATATATATATATATATATATATACATTCAAACACGAAATCCCGCCAAACGGCGAATAAATACTCATATATACAGAAACATATATAAGGAAAAGGGATAGGAACACGTGTAAAGGACGAACACAATAGAGGTGGGGAAGGCGGAATCGAACGGATCACAAGAGTAAAAATATATATATACATACATAATATATATATATATATAAAAATATATATATATATATATTTACTCTTGTGATCCGTTCGATTCCGCCTTCCCCACCTCTATTGTGTTCGTCCTTTATACGTGTTCCTATCCCTTTTCCTTATATATGTTTCTGTATATATGAGTATATATATATATATATATATATATATATATATATATATATATATATATATATATATATATATATGTGGGTGTGTGTGTATATAGGTATATACACACAGAATAGGGTCTATATTTACAAGAAAAGGGTCTATACTTACAAGAATAGTGTCGATATTTACAATAATAGGGTGTATATGTACAAGAATTAGGTCTGTATTTACAATAATAGGGTCTACATTTACAAAAAGGTGTATACTTACAAGATTAGGGCATATATTTACAAGAATTAGGGTCTATATTTACAAGAAGAGCGTGTATACTTACAAGGAAAGGGTCTATATTTACAATAGAATAGGGTCTATATCTACAAGAATAGGGTCCATATTTACAATAATAGGGTCTATATTGACCATAATAGGGTCTACATTTAGAAGAATAGGGTCTACTTTGCAGGAAAAGGGTCCATATTTGCAATAAAAGGGTCTACATTTACAGGAAAAGGGTCTACATTTACAAGAATGGGGTCTATATTTACAAGGAAAGGTGCTACATTTACAAGGAAAGGGTCTACATTTACAAAATAGGGTCCATATTTAAATGAATACGGTATTCTTAGGCATTCCTGGTTACTTAATCACCTACTTTACTCATTGGATGGATTCTTTCGTGATCTTAATAACATTGAGGAACTTATTTCTACATATTAAGTAAAATATATATATATACTACCTTGATCAAAAATTTCCCGGAATTTATTCAGAATATTAAAAATACAAGTTTATTCATCTAAATCTATATTGTCCCCTTCAAAGTAATCCCCATCGACTGCAACACACTTATGCCAGCGCTTGATCCAATCCTCGAAACATTTTTTATATTCGGTTTTCGGTATGTCCATCAGTGCTTCCTGCGATTTTTCCATTACTTCCTCTCGGCTGCTATAATGCGTTCCCCGTAATGGTTTTTTAACTCGATTGAACAGAAAGAAGTCACAGGGAGCCAAATCAGGTGAATTCGGTGGCTGTTGGATGGTATTTGTTGCATTTTTCGTCAAAAAATTACGAATAATGATAGCACTGTGCGACGGTGCGTTATCATGGTGCAAAATCCACGAGTTTTCTCTTTGTTTACTGTCTGGCCTTCTGGCAAAAATTCATGATGCACTACACCGTTGTAATCCATGAAAACCGTCAGCATTGCCTTCTTTTTTGACTGAAAACGACGTGGTTTTTTTGGTCTCGGCTCATTTGGTGAACGCCATTCACTTGCCTGATGTCTGGATTGCGTGTCGTACTCATAAACCCACGTCTCGTCTCCAGTAATGATCCTTTTGATGAATGTGGGATCGGATTCAGCCTCGCATATCATGTCTTTTGCGACGTCAACACGGTCTCTTTTTTGCATGAAATTGAGGTCTTTTGGCACCAACTTTGCTGCTACACGACGGAAACCCAAATCATTAACCACAATGTCTTGGGCGGATCCATAGGCAATGTTCAAGTCCTCCGCTATTTCTCTGATGGTTAATTTGCGGTTATTGACCAACATTTCTTTTACTTTATCAATTTTTTCACCGACTTTCGATGTCGATGGTCTGCCACTGCGTTCATCATCTTCGATTGACTCACGACCACTTCTGAACCGCTCGTGCCACTGGTAAACGACCGTTTTTTTTAGAGAATCGTTGCCGAAACACTTTTCCAACATTTCCAACGTCCGTGCGCCACTAAATCCGTTTTTTACGCAAAATTTAATACAAGTTCGTTGTTGCAAATTTAAATCCATTTCTGCAATTGTAAAAAATCGCCAACACACACAGAGATAGATGTACTCTTGGCTACGTAACTTTTGCAAATGTCAAGTTATGACACTAAGATTTAAAGGGAATATCAACAACAGATGTACCAATTTAACAAAAAAAACAGAACTCAAATCGGAACGATGGGAGCGCCACACGGTGGTTATTCCGGGAAATTTTTGATCAAGGTAGTATATATTAGTATATATATAGATATATATATATATACATATATATATATATATATATATATATATATATATATATATATATATTGACATTTAAAATTGAATAAAATATTACCATTATCATCAAAATGTTTATTTGAGATGCATGCCCGTCAGAAATCACAGTCTCATCAAACAATTCACTATTTTTGCAGAGTTAACAAAAACATTCCAAAGTGACATTAAAAACGTCGTCAGCTACCAAAACGTTTACAAAATCATACAAACTTCTTCAACAGAATCACAGAATGCTTAATGAAAGTTAAAAATACTTCCTTTTTCTTCCTTTCTGATTACGGCCAATCATTCTCTCTCTTTTGCAAATGCCCAACGTTACCACAATGAGGTAAATTAATGAATCAAAGTTTTCCATTTGATACCATTCGAACAATTCCAGATTATCTAAAATTAATCTGAAATCACCGGAGTTTCGCCACATAGGCAATAGCCTTACGTACTGCCAATGCAATTCATACCGTCAACAGAAACAAATTCGTCCTTATTCATGGTTTTCTTGGCATATGTTGTCTTTATCACAGCATAACAATTACCGTCACAAAGAGACAACATTGCCAATACTGACGTATGCATATAACATATCATAAATTGTTATTATATCGACAATACTGCCTTCATTACATATTATTCTTAAATACAGAAGTATTACAACATAAACAATAATTTATTCTTCATCAAACAGGACATTGACCTTATTTAATGGTGGAAAAATAATAATGTTCAATTGAACATATTAGCTAGACAATTTCTGTGACGATAGGGTGTATACTGACAACGTTTAAGGTGTCGGTAATACCGTCTTCCCTGACAATTGTACACTGATACATTTTCAGAGACAACATTTCTAATTCTTTCAACAAAAGCTGACAATATCTCCACAAACGTTACAGTTGGTTCATAAACCATTTATACTGATCTAGATCAATCCTTCCGGTTGTACCGCGGTATAGTTAGCAGGCAGAGAAGGGAAGCCACAACCGATGCCGTGCATTCTGTTCTGGGAAGAACCCTTATTTGGATTTTTTCCTGAAAATTAAAACAAAATTGAATTAAAAAATGATTTCAATCGATGACAGACATAATACTTATTATTTAAAACAAATGAAATGTATAACATGACTTAATATGAGCCAATCAGAACACAATCCAACACAGCCAATCACACGTGACGTCATAGGAAAGTCCCCCAGGGATCATAAAACTTAACGTCCCTTCGGACGGACAGTTCAACCCAATGGCAACCCAATCAATACCCTTAATCTTAACTACATGAGGAGTCTAGGGGTAACAAACATCAACGTCCAATCCAACGGACTCTACTTTGCCCAACCAGAATCAGCATTAAGCCGCCATGAAAACAGAAACTAGCCTAGGGGTAACAAAAAACTAAGCTCTAACCAATGGACGGTGTACTCTTTAAAGAAACAATTAGGCATTAGGATTATTTTAAGATAGACAATTAAAAGTGCCAAAGGTTCACAAATTTAACAATCCATTCAACGGACAGGGTACAGTTAATTTGCAATCAGGCCAATGGGAAAGTGCCTTGGGGTCAATAGTTATGACGTCCTGTCTGTGGACATCATACCGAACATCATCTGGCATGGTTTATTGGGCCTAAAATTGTAATTAACACAGTTATATTGACAAATCATCATGGTACATGTGAAAGAAATTGTACTAGGCTGTCCAAACAATGTAGGATAATGTGATAATCTCAAAATTGCACCTATTATGTGATTAAGACGTATTGAAATTGATTGTGTGTGGCTGGTATTTGAACTGTGGCCATAGGGGAGTGATAGCTCGGTAACGACCCATTAAAACCATCACCATACTGTTCATTTATTACTTTTTTCATCATTTTAAAGGTTTAAACGCATGAGAAAAAGATAAAATAAAAGATTTCTACTCTTATCGTTCCCTTAAAATATGTTTCCCACGCACGGAATGAAGTGTAACTGCTTCTAATTACATCATACCCAATGGAGAGCCAATTGCAAGCCCCTCTTGCTAACCAATCAAACTAACTAACCTCTTCCAAGGAATAACACTGCAGACAGGCACAGTTCACCCAGCTGTACCGCTCTTGCCCGACAACGCCTTCTTCACTTTCTGTGACTTGAGCTTCCAGTGCCGCACGGTACGCCCGGGGATGTTAAAATGCTCCGATGCCTGTTGCGCACTCGTGCTTTCGACATACTGGACCACAATACGTTTGAAGTCTTCCGAGTACCTGGTTCCCTTCAAGTTGAACCTCCCTGCCGTGGTATTGGCCTTCCATATGGCACTCGGAACACACTCCGGACTCTGGTATTGTATATAAAAGAGATATTAAGTATGTGTATATATATATATATATATATATATATATATATATATATATATATATATATATATATATATATATATATATATTTATATACATATGTAAACCATAAACACAGTAATAATCATCCCTAGAAGGTCGGTTTGGTTGATGGGTGATGGTAGAGTTCACCCAGTAATATAAGCCCTATTTATATATATAGATATTCATATAGCAGTAAAGATAGATTCAAAAACTCGTTTTACCCTCGTACCATTGGAGATCATAATACACACGACAGCAAATGCGTGGGACATAATTAGAATTGGTACTTCTATATATACATTTTTCCCGATACTTTGCAATGTTTCCTTCCGAAAGTAATTCTTTATATTGAATAGACCCATCAGTGTAACAGTTCCATTATAACATCATTTGAACATACTTTTCCTGTTATTAAATATCGTTGAATTTGAGTACTTTCCTGCCATTACTGATTTGCGGTTTTAAAAATTTGAAACTGTATTGACTTAAAATGGAGACCACGTTAGATAACAAATATGAATTAAAATAAATAAACGTCTCCTTAATCACTTACTACTTAATCAATCCAGACATTCCACGTATATACATCTCACAGCCGTTGTGCCACCTCCAAAATAACCCTTAAACCGCACGGCATTACATATCTCCACACCAATGAATAATCATAATTCAAAACGGCACAACCGTACCTTTGGTTCATCCACGGCACATTCCACCAAGCTCTCCGTCTTCACCACAACCAAAGAGGTCTCTCCGTCTTCTCGACTCACACTACCGCCTTGCTGTGCCGCCCATGCCGCAGTCTCGTCTCCTTGTGCCGAAGCGGTCCAGCCCTCATCCATGGCATCGTCACCATCTCGATCGATGTCACCCTCACTTGTCGACAGCTCCTGAAGAGAGGACAACACCATGCATCAGTGGGACGCAACGCAAACTAGGGCGAAAGGGGGAGATGGACAAGGGAGCACGCAAGGATGTCTGGGTCCACGCAACACGGGGATATGAGTATATGCTTCTCAGGGTCCCACCTGAGAGTTATCGTCACACGACGCCAGTTCGTCTTCCTCCAGGGACTCGGTCTTCACAACGACTGCGTTATGGACGCCTTGTTCCTCCTCCTCCGTCCCCCGCAGCCCCGATTCCCCCCCATTCCCTCCCACCTCTCCACCCCAAGCCCCTCCAGCAAACACACTCCCCTCCGACGATATAGCACCCTGAAATACAAAGCCACAAGCGTCAGACATCACACAAACACACATCCTAACCCAGCAATCATCCAACACAATTCCAAAATTAACACGACTGACATTCAAAAAGGAAAAACCACTCATATATCTACATATATAATGATCATGGATACATTACACAGTTATTCAGAGAGATTGAACCAATAAATCCATTCAAATACATGTATACATCGCCTCCCTTCAAGTTATAACGTCCCACCCAACGATAGTCTCTGAAATAGGACTCAATATAAAGATTTGTTTCAGTTTAAAACACAAGAACCCTCTCTTGCGAACGCAACACAAATAGATGGCTAAACCCAACAATTCACCACAATTTACACATCTACAGTTAGACTTTGAGACATTCTCAATACTTCAACTGCTTAACCAAACGCTCATGAAGAGCAATGGACTGTATTATTACCGTGTATGTGCCCATGTCTTCAAGGGACTATTCTGAACGATTTAAGTGATTCATACTGTTGATATGTGCAGTGCTCAGTATGTGATACGTCACAGTCACCAGGTCTAATCCGCGATCACCATAGCCTCTCTCGGTTTTCAATTTTTTCCTGCAGAGCCATCGAAATTTTAAAAAATTCTACGTTTGCCCTTGGCTTCTTAGATAAAGATTCTTCCTAATTCTTGGCATACATAGGAGGTTCCCTAAGGACCTGCCCTGACCTAGAGAGGGCAGTAGTTGTTTGAAAAATATCACTG
>NW_027287041.1:452651-512651 GCF_022747635.1 Hetaerina americana | reverse complement strand
ATGAGGTGGGACGACTCAAAGAAACGGTGAAGGAAATCCACAAAGTGACAGTGGATGATCGTCGACTGAAAGTGCGCGAGCTAGCAGACATAGTAGGCATTTCAAAAAGTGCGGTACATCGCATATTAACTGAAAATTAGGACATGAGAAAGCTGTGTGCAAGATGGAGTGCCACGTTTGCTCAGACTCGAGCAAAACCAGTGTCGTGAAGATGTTTCAATTTAGAGTGTTTAGCGAAGTTTCACGGCAACAAAGCAGAGTTTTTGTGGGAAAATCTTTGACCACAGAGCCATTTTCACAAGTTTTTAACCGGAAAATAATCCTAGGGGGTAATAACTAGGGGGGTCAGGGTAGGGGGGGTATAACTGACCCCTCCTACCCTGATGTGTGAATTTCACACGCCGTAAATAGGGCTTAGTACTGGGTGATCTCTACCATCACCTACTAAACTGACCTTCGTGTTGATTACTGTTTTTATGGTTTATATTTAAGTGTGTGGTGTTTATATATATATATATATATATATATATATATATATATATTTATATATATATATATATATATATATATATATACATTATATATATATATATATATATATATATATATATACACCTTTTAGAAGTCGTAATAGTTCCGCTAATGGAATGTTGTCTGCCCCATCCACGGCCTTATAGTATTTTTATTTCATCTCCCTCTTAATGCCCTTTCTATCTCATTGTTAGAGAATGCATGCCTGACCTATCTTCATCTACTGAGATCATTATTCTCTCCTTCTATGTGTCTAACCTTGTTGGATGGGATCACGATGGTGTAGCGGCCTAATGTATTAGCTTCTCACTCTGAGGGACAGGGTTCGAATCCTGGATACATCAACATCTTAGACAGTAAGGGAATAAATAAGTGAATAGTATATTTTACGTTTATGAGCGTCGCCAAACTTTCCTAGATCCAACGTGAGTATCTGCGAATACACTCTTATCATTTTCAATTGATTTCCAAGATGAAAATGAAATAGATATACATTACAGTTTGGTTATTCAAACATAGGACTGTTCTGATGGTGTCCTCTTTTCCTGCGGACCAGATGCCATATCAAAACATAAGCTTATATATCCGGTGAAAAACCATAAACACAGTAATCAACAGGAAGGTCTATTTAGTATGGCGGTCTTTATGCCTATGCACCCGAAAGTTCAGGAGATCAATTATACCCTCTTACAGGGACGCACCCAAAAGTGGTAGGACTGATTTTCTCTGGCACAAACGGAGCAGTGGAGGTGGGTCTGCCTGGCAGGGTAAGGTGGAGGGGGGTCTTAGCGACAGACCAACACCAACCTCAGTCGCCTGCAGGCTGTCGTTGAGGGAGGACACTGTTTTTAGTGAAGCAAGTTGTTTTGTCTGCGTCGAAAAACAAAATGAATCTGAATTTAGAGCAACGTTACTCCATGAAGTTTTGTGCGAAACTCAGGAAGACGGCAACTGAGACCCTCGATATGATCAAGCAGGCTTATGGGGACACTGCCTTAAGCCGTTCCACAGTATTTGAGTGGCACAAGTTGTTTAAAGAGGGTAGGGAGCTCGTTGAAGACGACCATCGCTCCGGACGGCCGTCGACGGCAAGAACCGACACGAATGTGGACAGAGTGAGGACACTGCTGAACACAGACCGATGCTTCACCAGTGAAGAAATGCAGACCAGTTGGGTCTGTCTGCATCCAAAGTCCAATGCATTATTTCACAGGATTTGGCCATCCGCAAGGTGTGCGCCAAGATGGTGCCAAAAATTCTGCCATGGCGCGCTCATCGTCGGACAGCTCCTGGCCAAATACGGCGTTGCCACGTTGCCGCACCCGCCCTATTCTCCCGATCTGGCACCACCGGACTTCTTCTTCTTCCCCCTGATGAAAAGACAGCTCAAGGGACGATGTTTTGACTCGATAAAGGCCGTTCAAGAGGCTTCGACGAGGGTCATCAACGGCATCCCCATGGAAAATTTCCAGTGGGCGTACGGGGAATGGGAGCAACGTTATACTAAGTGTGTAGCAGCTCAAGGAGCATACTTTGAGGATTATTAAGTCGATGTAAGTATATCATCAATAAAATTCTTGTAAAAAAATCAGTCCTACCACTTTTGGGTGCGACCCTGTATAGAGGACTTAAAAGATTCTGCTATGTAAAATGCCTCTGAATACATCATCCTTGGTAACTGGTGAATTAAGCTCTCAAATGAACCATCCTATTCGCAGATATCTACAATATTATCTCAAAAACTAGTACAGTAGTATATAATAATTTATTTTAGTTTATTGTTATTATATAACATATGTAAGAGCTCATTTATATCAATAATAGTACAGTAGTAATAGTAGTGAGCATGAATTGATTTCCTGAGAGTTGAAATGATAAAGAGAATTTAGCTGCAGAAAAGAAAATAGTACAGCTACATACTGAGTTAGCACATTATATAACGTACCGTGTGGTATATCCCCAGTTTATCGTTTGATGCCACACTTTCCACGTTAACAATACAAAGCGGAATGCTGTCGTCTTCGTCCGGAATGGCAATTTCTCTTTCATTCTCCCTCGGAATCCCACTGCCTACCTCATCATCACAATCAACAACGCAACCACCATCCTTGCTACTGTCCCCAGCTGTTGAGATACCATTCCCGTAAACAACGGATGCAACAGGATCTTCCTGGAAGAGATTCATGAGAAAATCAGCACCAATCAACCACTGAAATAACAAATATTAATTCTACAGAGACATCCGTGAGATAGATTGAAGGACTCTGAATATAAGAAGCCAATACTGACCTTTCTGATGGACAGAAACATTAAAAAATTTAAATACACATTAAAATAGAGAATTGAAACAAAAATGAATCAAAGTTAAACAAAAATAGAACAAAAAAAATCAGCCGTGTGTTGGGATTGAACCGGTGACACTCTGGCCCGGATATATACAAGTTAAGCTACCACATTATTGTATTGCATGGACATTATTCCTATCTTTCCAAGTACTTCACGTTCTCATGAGAAAATCAGCACCAATCAACCACTCAAATAACAAATATTAATTCTACAGAGACATACGTGAGATAGATTTCAAGCACTTGGAATATAAGAAGCGAATACTGACCTTTCTGTTGGACAGAAACATTTAAAAATTTAAATACACATTAAAATAGAGAATTGAAACAAAAATGAATCAAAGTTAAACAAAAATAGAACAAAAAAAATCAGCCGTGGGTTGGGATTGAAACGGTGACACTCTGGGCCGGCTATATACAAGTTAAGCTACCACATTATTGTATTGCATGGACATTATTCCTATCTTTCTAAGTACTTCATGTTCTCATGAGAAAATCAGCACCAACCAACCACTGAAACAACAAATATTAATTCTACAGAGACATCCGTGAGATAGATTGAAGCACTCTGCATATAAGAAGCCAATACTGGCCTTTCTGTTGGACAGAAACATTTTAAAATTTAAATATACATTAAAATAGAGAATTAAAACAAAAATTAATCAAAATTAAACCAAAATAGAACCAAAAAAAATCAGCCGTGGGTTGGGATTGAAACGGTGACACTCTGGGCCGGCTATATACAAGTTAAGCTACCACATTATTGTATTGCATGGACATTATTCCTATCTTTCCAAGTACTTCACGTTCTCATGAGAAAATCGGCACCAATCAACCACTGGAATAACAAATATTAATTCTACAGAGACATCCGTGAGATAGATTGAAGGACTCTGAATATAAGAAGCCAATACTGACCTTTCTGATGGACAGAAAAATTTTAAAATTTAAATACACATTAAAATAGAGAATGGAAAAAAAATGAATCAAAATTAAACCAAAATAGGACCAAAAAAAATCAGCCGTGTGTTAGGATTGAACCGGTGAGCCTCTGGGCTGGATATATACAAGTTAAGCTACCACATTATTGTATTGCATGGACATTATTCCTATCTTTCCAAGTACTTCACGTTCTCATGAGAAAATCAGCACCAATCAACAACTGAAACAGCAACATATTAATTCTACAGAGACATCCGTGAGATAGATTCAAGCACTCTGCATATAAGAAGCCAATACTGACCTTTCTGATGGACAGAAAAATTTTAAAATTTAAATACACATTAAAATATAGAATGGAAAAAAAATGAATCAAAATTAAACCAAAATAGAACCAAAAAAAATCAGCCGTGCGTTAGGATTGAACCGGTGACACTCTGGGCTGGATATATACAAGTTAAGCTACGTCATTATTTTATTGCATGGACATTATTCCTATCTTTCCAAGTACTTCACGTTCTCATGAGAAAATCAGCACCAACCAACCACTGAAACAACAAATATTAATTCTACAGAGACATCCGTGAGATAGATTGAAGCACTCTGCATATAAGAAGCCAATACTGACCTTTCTGATGGACAGAAACATTTAAAAATTTAAATATACATTAAAATAGAGAATTGAAACAAAATTAATCAAAATTAAACCAAAATAGAACCAAAAAAAATCAGCCGTGGGTTGGGATTGAAACGGTGACACTCTGGGCCGGCTATATACAAGTTAAGCTACCACATTATTGTATTGCATGGACATTATTCCTATCTTTCCAAGTACTTCACGTTCTCATGAGAAAATCAGCACCAATCAACAACTGAAACAGCAACATATTAATTCTACAGAGACATCCGTGAGATAGATTCAAGCACACGGAATATAAGAAGCGAATACTGACCTTTCTGATGGACAGAAAAATTTTAAAATTTAAATACACATTAAAATAGAGAATGGAAACAAAAATGAGTCAAAATTAAACCAAAATAGAACGAAAAAAAATCAGTCGTGTGTTGGGATTGAACCGGTAACACTCTGGGCAGGATATATACAAGTTAAGTTACCACATTATTGTATTGCATGGATATTAATCATATCTTTCTAAGTACTTCACGTTCTCCAAGCCGACTGTATGCATTGTATTAATGTATCAACTCCAGGAAAATTAATCGACGTAGTTGGTTTATTCGTAGAGTGCAAAATGTCTCCAAATAAAATCCTAGGAGTGGTATTTTGAACTGATTCCGCTATTTAGCAAAGTGAGACTGGGGTTTCCTGTCGCTTCACGTGTGAAGATACCGTCACCACAATCTTATGAAGGCAATGGTTTATTGAACCTAACTGGCACGCACACAGCTAACACACGACTTTGTCTATACTATATACAAGACAACCTTAGGTCATAATATATATTATTTATATAAGTACACTAGTGTAAAAATCATTCATCTGATTCCAAATAATTAGATTCCAATGAATATATCTTTGTCAAAATAGGAATAATGAAGTAATGAGGAATGAAGGAGTACTTATAACATTCTTGGGTAGATGTGTGAATTTAATGATGACTGATTCCAATAGTTCGAGATGGCTAAACTAATAATTAAAGCATCAAACAGAGAGAATACCTGCCTTGCCGTGTTCTCAAAGGAATTCCAACACATAGGAGGGGCTTCTGACTTTCTTAAAATACTTACAATGAACTTAAACCTCATTACTATCACACATTATTGCTTCTCTATTAGTCCTAACATTCAGGAGACGAATAGGTACACATGAACAAAACCTCATTTGCACACAGAACACGCAAGAGATGTAGTTATTTCAAAGGATAACCTCACAGGGGAACGGAAATGCAAAG
The DNA here is from genome assembly GCF_022747635.1 of Hetaerina americana. Taxonomy (NCBI): domain Eukaryota; kingdom Metazoa; phylum Arthropoda; class Insecta; order Odonata; family Calopterygidae; genus Hetaerina; species Hetaerina americana. Next base: position 506,923 of record NW_027287041.1, on the reverse strand, counting down.
AAAGGTATCATTCTACACATTTAAATCTGTCTTTAATGCAAAAATACAAATATATATGTTAATAGAAAAGATTTAAGTCCAAAAAGTGTATATTCTGACTAAGCTTATATTGTAATTTAAATTTCAACACAATGATTCGACGAAAACGAACTTAAAAGAAGTATGTAGCATTTAAAAGAAGTCGTTTACACTTATTATTATTCCTCAATAGTAAATAAAATAATTGATTTCGATATCAACATGTACTACATCAACTGTAAAATCATATTGACATTTTTCCAAATGTTTCCAACTGTTCATATATATTTTTCCCACAAAATAACATTTTTTTAATTATTAATTTCTCCACTACGTGTTAGCACAACGATTTTAGAAAGTGTAGAATATCGTATACAACTATCAAAACGAGAATACATTTCCCGAAAAAATATTTTCACAAGCATTATGGTAAGAATATATTAAAAGGCGTAATCTACTCACCGTTAGGGGCAAATCACGAGAAATAAATGACAACTAATTTCATTATAATGAATCTAACACACAAAAACCATAAAAAAGTACTAAATGGAAGTGAAAAGTTAATTCGGTGCATTATTCCCCGTACTACAACTATGTGTGACCATAAATTGAACCAACATTATAACAAACGACGAGGAAATGAAGGTAAACAGTCTCAAAACAAGGGGTCATAAATGATATTTTGAATATGGATCAATGAACTGTCGAAAAATCATCTCCTTTAAATGATTACATCATACACACACGGTTATAACGTAAAGATATAGCAACAGTACCTCGTACACCCATCAGTTCATCACCCATTAATACCCACGTAGAACTCCTGCTAAACAGCTTCAATATCCCTAATTATGCTTACATTTCGTCCGCAAATCTCAGCTTCTCGCTGTCTTATGGACAATCTCCTCTCGAACGTCACTTTTGAGTCCACACAGCGACTCTTAAATATCCTAAAATGATTTAATTCTTTAATACACGTAGAGCAGGCTAGAGAAGGCATTCCTTCCACCCTGGTAACCTAGACGATTAAGTAAATACAAATAATAAACAAAAGTATTATTCAGTGCGTAGTTTAACACTTATTGTTTACATTTCAAATAAAGAGACGAATTTTTTTTGAGAATTTAATCTCCAAGTTGTGTGAAAGAAATGCATACGACCATACTACTTACCTGAAATTGTAATAAATCCTGAATCGTTTGTTCCACGTTAAAGCCTAGGACTAAATTATCACCGAAAATATCGATGAAACATTCACTTCTACATAGACAGAGCCTACATAAGCTCAGTCCATCAATCCAGCCATCCATTTCGAAATTGTACGTATTCTAAATCTCGGTAAAGCTACATTCATCAATCAGAGAGTATTCTTGCCCTTGATTGCACAATATTTGCACCAGGGCACAATTTATTCACAAACAACATCGCTTGTCGAATTCACCACACGCTGAACACTTCGTCTTTTTATGTTCAATGAAGGTAAGAATGCGTTCACCTGAAACATTCGTTGCTTAAGTTCTACGATTTTTCAGTACTTCTTGAGTGATAAGAGTGTATTCCCTCGATGAAAAACAATTTTATTACGGCTTACAAAGGTATTTATTTGCCGCCAATGCAATTACGATTCTGCCTAGTTGCCACGCAATTATCACTTGGCATTATGGGTTTGCAATATGGCGAGAGCTGCTTCCACTGTTTACATTTCTAAATGCATAGGATGACATATATGCCTAACTTCATGCCCTTTTACTATAGATTTGGAGGGTAGTCATCCGAGAAAACATTATCTCCTTCATAAATGTGAGCGAATTTGTCTTCTAACTGTTGGTCTAACAGCTTAAGTAAACCGTAACGTCAACTATGGGGTCAATCAAAACGAAAATTCCAGGTGTTCGCATTTTTACCTTCTTTGAACATGAAAATACGAATTAGGAAATCCTCTTCGTGTGGTGTATTAGACCAGTGCTGTTGGTGGTGGAAAAATTGTGCCCCGGTGAAAATATTGTATTAGTTTATTGTTCAATGAAGGGCTATACTCTCTGATTGATGTGCTTAGCATTACTGAGATTTATAATAAATATTGATACGAAATGGATGGATGGATTGATGGACAGAGCTTATGTAGGCTCTGTTTATGTAGAAGTGAGAGTTTTATCGATATTTTCGGTGATAATTTAGACTTAGGGTTTAACGTGGAAAAAACGATTCAGGAATTACTACAGTTTCAGGTTAGTAGTATGGTCGTATGCATTTCTTTCACACAACTTGAAGATTGGATTGTCAAAGAAATTTCAAGCCTCTTTATTTCAAATGTAAACATTGAGTGTTGAACTACGCACTGAATTATACTTTTGTTTATGATATTTATTTACTTCATCGTCCAGGTTACCAGGGTGGAAGGAATACCTTCTCTAGCCTGCTCTACGTGTATTAAAGAATTAAATCATTTTAGGATATTTAAGAGTCGCTGTGTGGACTCAAAAGTGACGTTCGAGAGGAGATTATCCATGAGACAGCGAGAAGCTGAGATTGTTGGACGAAATGTAAGCATAATTTGGAATATTGATGCTGTTTGGCAGGAGTTCTACCTGGGTATTAATAGGTGATGAACTGATTGGTGTACGACGTAATGTTGTTAAATCTTTACGTTATAACCGTGCGTGTATTGTTTAATCAGTTAATGGAGAAGATTTGTCGACAGTTTATAGATTCATGTTCAAAATATCACAATATTATATTACCCCTTGTTTTGACACTGTATACCTTAATTTTCGTGTCGATTTTAATAATGCTGGATCCTTTGATGGTCACACTTTTTTTGTAGTACATGGAATAATGCATCAGATTAACCTTTGAATGCAATTAAGTACTGTTTTATGGTTTGCGTGTGTTAGATTTATGAAAATGAAATTAGTTGTCATTTATTTCTGGTAATTTGTCCCAAATGTTGAGTAGATGACGTCTTTAAAAAGATCTTATCGTAATGCCTGTGAAAATATTTTTTCGGGAAATATATTCTCGTTTTTACAGTTCTACACGATATTCTCAAATTTCTAAAATCGTTGTGGTTACCCGTACTTGAGACGTAATATATATATATAAATATACGTAATACAATAAAAAATTATATTTTGCGGGAATAATTCAACACTTGATAACATTTTGAGAAATGTCGAAACAATTTTGTTGAAAAAGTTGTTGTAGTACTAGTGGTTATCGAAATCTGTAATTTTATCTACTCCAGAGGAATAATAAGTGTAAAGGCCTTTTTAAAAATGCTTCATAGTTTTTTTTAAGTTCGTTTTCGTAGAATCATTGTGTTGCATTTAAAATTACGACTTCAGCTTAACCAGAAAATACATTTTGTGGACTTGACTCTTTTCTATTTCCAAATATATTTGCATTATTACATCCAAGACAGATTTAAATGTGTAGAATGATACCTTTCTTTGCATTTCCGTTGCCCTGTGAGGTTATCCTTTGAAATAACTACATCTCTTGCGTGTTCTGTGTGCAAATGAGGTTTCGTACATGTGTATCTATTCGTCTCCTGTATGTTAGCACAAGTAGAGAAGCAATTACGTGTGATAGTAATGAGGTTTAAGTTCATCGTAAGTACTTTAAGAAAATCAGAAGCTCCTCCTATGTAGTTGGAATTTCTTTAAGAACACAGCAAGGTAAGTGATCTGTCTCTTAAATGGTTGAATTATTAGTCGCAAAATTTTGCAAACTTTCATCATTAAATTCACACATCTAGCCATGAATGTTATAGGTACTCCTTCTTCCTCATTACATAGTTATTCCTATTTTAACAAAAATATATTCATCGGAATCTGATGGTTGATTTTTGAAGTAGTGTATTTATATAAATAATATATTAATCATGCACTTAGGTTGTTTGATGTATAGTATAAACATAGTCGTGTGGGTATGCCAGTTAAGTTTAATCTACTGTCGCTTTCATAAGATTGTGATGGTATTGCCCACGTGAGGCGGCAGGAAACACAACTCTCCCTTAGCGGAATGGTTCAAAATACCAGTCTTGGTGTTTTACTGGGTGACATTTCATACCGTACGAATAAACCAACTATGTGCGTTACATTTCCTGGAATTAATACATTATTATAATGCATACAGTCGGCCTGGAGAACGTGGAGTACTTAGAAAGATATGAAAACTGTCCATGCACCATAATAATGTGGTAGCTTAACTTGTATATATCTGGCCCAGAGTGTCACCGGTTCGATTCCAACACACGGCTGATTTTTTGACGTTCCATTTTGTTTTAATTTTCACTCATTTTTGTTTCCATGCTCTATTTTAATGTATACGTGCATTTTTTAAATTTTTCTGTCCATCAAGAAAGGTGAGAATTGGCTTCTTATGAACCGAGTGCTTCAATCTATCTCATGGACGTCTCCGTAGAATGAATTAGTGGTTGTTTCAGTGGTGCATTGGTGCTGATTTTGGAATGACTCTCTTCCAGGAAGACCCTGTTTCGTCTATTGTTTACGGGAATGGTGTATCAACAGCTGGGGACAGTAACAAGGATGGTGGTTACATTGTCAATCATGCTGATGAGGGAGACAATGGGATTCCGAGGGTTAAGGATGAAGAGAAGGCCATTCCTGATGAAGACAACGGCATTCCGTTGTGCATTGTTAAGGTGGAGAGTTTGGCATCGAACAATAAACTGGGGATATTCGATAAGGTATGTTAAATAAAGTGCTACCTGGTTTTGCAACCGTACGATACTCCTTTCTGAAATTAACGTCCCTTTATTGTAGGTCCATTTCAACTCTCGGGAAATCAATTCATGAATCCATGTACAGTTGTTCCAGATAATACAATGGGGGAGCCACAAATAACAGGAATGTTAGAATAGATTCTTTAGTTCTCAATATATTTATATTAAATTAAGTTCAGCTTCAAAGTATTCCACATTGACCACAATGCACTTATCCAAACGATGCTTCCATTGTTGGAAACATTTCTGAAATTCATTTATTGGGATATCCTTTAGGCCGTCTAGCAATTTTTCTTTTACCACCACCTCCACAGAGTCAAAATGCTTTCCTTTCATGTCCCTTTAGAGACTGGGGAACAAAAAGAAGTCACAGCACGCTTTCCTTTCATGTCCCTTTATAGACTGGGGAACGAAAAGAAGTCACAGGACGCTTTCCTTTCATGTCCCTTTTTTGAGCCTGGGGAACGAAAAGAAATCACAGGAAGCTTTCCTTTCATGTCCCTTTTGAGCCTGGGGAATGAAAAGAAGTCACAGGACGATTTTCCTTTCATGTCCTTTTTTTGAGCCTGGGGAACAAAAAGAAGTCACAGGACGCTTTCCTTTCATGTCCCTTTTGAGTCTGGGGATCGAAAAGAAGTCAGCACTCTTTCTTTTCATGTCCCTTTTTTGAGCCTGGGGAACGAAAAGAAGCCACTGGACGCTTTCCTTTCATGTCCTTTTTTGAGCCTGGGGAACGAAAAGGAGTCACAGGACGCTTGCCCATTCCCTTTTGAGTCTGGGGATCGAAAAGAAGTCACAGGACGCTTGCCCTTCATGTCCCTTTTTTGAGCCTGGGGAACGAAAAGAAGTCACTGGACGCTTTCCTTTCATGTCTCTTTTTTGAGCCTGGGGAACGAAAAGAAGTCACAGGACGCTTTCCTTTCATGTCCCTTTTGAGTCTGGGGATCGAAAAGAAGTTACAGGACGCTTTCCTTTCATGTCCCTTTTGAGCCTGGGGAACGAAAAGGAGTCACAGGATGCTAAATACCGTGAGTAAGAGGGGTGGACAATCGATGTCATGCCGTTATTTGTCCAAATCTGCATCACGGAGAGGGTGGTATGAGCCGGTGTGTTGTTATGATGGAAGAACCAGTCGCCTGTGTGCCAAAGATCTCCTCTAGAATCCTCTGAATTGAACTTTATGACACTCCAGGCGTCTCACAGAATTGATCAATGGTTATGCGACGGTCTTCACGAATGTGGGCATTGATTTTGTCGACTTTTTCCTCAGTTCTTGATGTTGAAGGGTGGCCTGAACATGGTTGGCAATGTCAATTGACATTTCACCATTTTTATAACATGTAAACCACTCTGGTAGACTCTGGTTTTAATTTGGGCAGCTTCCCCACAAGCAGTCTTGAGCATTACAGTATTTTCCGCAGCCGATTTCCCCAACAGGAAACAAAATTTCACTGCAGCACATTTTTCTCGATAATCTGCCATCATGTTTTTTGCCGAGATGCAGAAAGCTGTTTCACTTGAAACAGCTCTCAGGGATGGACCGATCTATTCACAGCACTGGCGCTGTGTACACTGATGCAGAAGGTGTGAGTCTGGTGTACGACCCAGCAGAACAAAGGCTTCCCCATATCTATCTCCCCACCGCAGCCCAATTCCCGTTACTTATGGTTTCTACCTCGTATATAACATATCTGGAATTAGGATGGTTTATTTGTGAGTTTAATTCACCAATTACTAAGGATGATCAACTTAAAGACGTTTTACATGAGAGAATTTTTCCATCTTCCTAACAACGTCTAGTAGTAATAGTAATTAGGGTAGTAATTAGGGGGTAGTAATTAGTATTTAGGGGAGGCGACTGAATGCTGACGTCATTTGCGCCATAGGGGATGGATGGGAAAGGGTGAAGGGTGGAGAGAGAAACCTGGCGTCGGCATTAGCCTACTCTTTACAAAAGGCGCCAAGGGGTCCGCAGTTTAACGTCCCATCCGACGGACGGCGTACTCACTCAAAGTGCCCCCCACAAAGCACCTCAAGTAGGGATCGAGATACCTCTGAAAAATATTCAACACCGCCACTGGGATTTGAACCCAGGCCCTCTGAGTGGGAAGCCAGTACGTTAGCCCCCGCACCATCTCTATCCCCAACAACGTCTAATATATGGGAGAAAGAAGATGGGTACTGTGGGATAATCTCCAATAAAACATTAAAAGAATTGTAATATATTCAATACAATCAGGCAAGATGTACATAGTTTAAGTTCGTCATTATCGGAAAAACTAATTGCACTTTTTCACTGATTTATTTGTGGTGTGAAAAGTAATGTTTCACTTGATCAAACCGTCTTCAGGTACAATACAAGATTGAAATTGTGAATACATTGTGTTTATAGTTGTTTGAGGAAAAGGGAGGAGTATGGCAGGCGGGCACAAAGAGGGTATATATATGAAAACTGAAATAAACAGACAAACTAGAGAAACGGAGAGTTATGAAGAGGGTAGAAGGGAAGATAAGTACTTTTGGATGTTACTTGAGAGGAAGATGGGAGGAAGCTAGCGTTCTTGCGGTAGATAGATAGATAGAGGAGTTTATTCAGGCAAAATTGAGCCTATTTGGGCAAAATTAACCTAATTGTCCCTTCTTCCATATAATCCAATGTCGTATACATATTATATTAGGCATTAAACTTACAGATACATTCATGCGTACTCATAAATACATATAGAGACATTATGTGTGATAGAATCTTTTATGTCGTCTTTAAAAGGTTTAATATTGGGGAGAATTAAGGAGGGTTTTGTGGGATTATGTCGTATAAAAAGTTAAAAAGAATTCTTAGTTATGAAAACGTTTCAAAATCTAGTAGTAGTTGTTTGAAATGCAGTCCGTGGTTGGGTTAAGGCATCTTTTAGTGTTTCGTTCACAAGAGACGGTTCTTGTTTTATAAACTCAAACATATCTTTATATTGAGTCCCAATCGATACACTATCGAACGGAGGGAGGTTATTATTTGAAGGGAGAGGTGTTTTAATTATTCTAAAATCTCTCCCTATTGCAATATTGTTGGAAATAGTTTATAGCTTTTAAAAATATTTATTCTGAAATATCAAACAAAGTTGGCCTTCCATTAAATTGCTTATTCTATTAAGTACATATTTTACCCACTTAAATATTTTGCATATTCACTCCTTCATTTTGCGTATAAGTTTCAAACCTACTTTCTAAAAGTACAGGTTTGTGTGATGGAATTTGAATTTATCTTAGAAGGGAAGATAAGTACTTTTGGACGTTACTTGAGAGGAAGGTGGGAGGTAGCTAGTGTTGTTCAAGTACATGGATAAAATAAAAACTCGTAAACTCTGGTGCCCAGTTGTTTATTATATTACTGTTGTATAAACAAAGAAGGAGCAGACTCACTTCCAGAAGAGTAGAATAATCCAGTTCAGCTTTCACTATATTGGTTGTGGGCTTTGAGGCCTTTCAAATTAATGAAAGTATATTGTATCACATGTTACGATGACCAATTCTCTCTGCATTTTCACAAATTCAACTGTAAAAGTTCACTATTGATGGCTGACAAACAAATACTAAATAACGTCGCGTCTTCAAACTTGAAACATATGCTTTAAAGAATGCGTTCTTTAACATACAGTAATATTTTTCAAACTATTACTGTCTCGTCTTGGTGCCAGTGGTTTTTCCTGTTAGAATGTCAGCCGTGTTAGTTTTGGAATTGTGTTGGATGATTGCTGGGTTAGGATGTGTGTTTGTGTGATGTCTGACGCTTGTGGATTTGTATTTCAGGGTGCTATATCGTCGGAGGGGAGTGTGTTTGGTGGAGAGGGTTGGGGCGTGGATGGGGGAGGGAATGGGGGGGAATCGGGGCTGCAGGGGACGGAGGAGGAGGAACAAGGCATCCCCAACGGAGTCGTGGTGAAGACTGAGTCCCTGGATGAGGACGAACTGGCGTCGTGTGACGATAATTCTCAGGTGAGACTGTCGTTGGCAGGTAGGGAGTCGTTAGGAGGTGTCCCTCGGCAATAGGAATCCTTTGGTCGGGGAGCAAAGAGGCCCTCGGGGTCAGAATAAAAGGTTCTCTGTGTCAGATTAAAGTTTGGTTGAAATGTAAGCGTTCTTTCTGCTTGGAAAAAATGTTTAAAATGAAGGATTCTGTGAAACCAATAGATTTGTAAGGTCAGTTAGCGTGTTAAACCAAGGTATTTGTGATATGAAATCTTAATTGGTAAGTTTCTATATTAATTTTCAAGTGAATCAGAGCCTTTAAAGATATATATATAAACTGAATACAGTCATGATTCGGTACCTAATTAGTAAAAGGTTTGCAGGAATCACTTGGTGGTATATTATTAACAAGAGAGACCAAATAGCATCTCTTTTTTCGTAGAGAGATTTGTTTAACATTTTAAGGGGAATGACCCCATAACTCAACACCATAAAATTCAAATGACATTGAACGAAGAATTGGAATGGTTAAGTGTTAAAAGATACCCATTTGAGATGAGAAAGTTGAGCTTCATTAAACATATAAACAGTTTTACTTCAGTTTATTACGAATCCGACTGATTTGGGTCTCCCTGTTAAGTCTTGTATCAATGTAAATTCATAGTATTTTCAGCAGTTTCAAAGTCAGTTCATTTTTGATTTAAATATGCATTAAATAAGATGAGTTTCGTAAGTATTTAATTGTAAATGATTAACATCAAACCATTTCTTAGTCTTTGGGGTAGAGATAGATTTTACCTTTGCATCTTCTAGATTTTGACATTTTTGCACATATATATATATGTATGTATGTTTGTAAAATATAATAAAAACTTAAATATATATGTGTTTATATATATATATATATATATATATATATATATATATATGTATATATATATATATATATATATATATATATATATATATAATACATATACATATGTATATATATATAATACATATATATATATACACCTATACATATACTTAAACACCTATACTTAGCCTTAGAATTAACAATACAGATTGATTAAAATACGGTACGAGAATTGCCCTGAAATCGCTTCCCATTCTTCTGTTTGGACCCTACAGATTTGGCACAACCGCGGTACAAGCCGTGAACCAGTTACCCCTTTTGAGAAATACACAAAGGATGATATGAGGAAAGCTCTCGATGAAGTACGTGCCGGGAATCCAATAAGAGTTGTCGGCCGGGCTTACAGCATACCGGAGTCGACCTTACGGAGACACCTTTTTCAAGGACAGCTGGCACGGGAAGGTAAGGACGGGAAACGGGCATTCAGTTACAACCAGGAGAAGAAGCTGACCGGATTCATACAAGGGCTTAGGAATTCCGGAAGAGTCTCCGATCCGGAGAAACTTCGTGTTCTTGCGCATAGATATCTCCGGAGACGCAAGATGGTCTGTTTGTTTGAGTCAACTCCGCCGCCAAAAGGTGTTGTGGATTGGTTTGACCGGCTCCTGGAGAAGTTATCTTCCCTCGAGAGAAGCAGATCCGTTAGCAAAAGCTCAAGGAGGGTGAGTATTGATATGGCTATTGGTTTTAAGGAAATGGATATTTTAGAAATCCTAGTAAACTCATGGAAACTCGATAATTTTAGTCAGCAGTCCGTCAGATGGGATGTTGAAACTTGTGACCCCTGGGCATTTTATTGAGTAATTTTGGGGAATACAGTCAGGGTTCATAATGACTGTTTCCCTTAATACTTTCCCGCTAAACTGAAAGGGTTAAATCACAGTTGGCTCTTAAGTAGAGATTGCCCAAGGGTCAGTTGACAGTCCGCTGGAGTTGAAATTTAAATTTGTGAAAATATTAGTATCAGTTTGAGTAGTGACGATATTTCCAATATAAAAATGTGGTAATTTACAAGTTTACATTGGATTATGTTATCGATTAATGTGCACAGTATTTATGTACGAGGGTAGGCTCAATTGTAGTGTATATATGCTTGTGTAGACGGCAAACTAAACCAAATAGCAAGACGGGACGAAGAGTAGATTAAAGTACAATTCTTTAAGTCTCAAAATCATGTATTTATTTGTCAACATAGCCACTGCATTAAGGGTAGCACACATTACTCCACCAACGTGTAACAACTTTAATATATATTCCGTCAATGACAAACTCTTCAGATATCCATACTAAAAAGAAAGACTCGTACTTTTCCACAGATTTTATTATACTATACAACGCGTTTCACCGACTTGCGGCATCATCAGGTACAAATTTTGCAAAACAGACAGAGCCAGAATATATACCCTCAGGACAGAGTGGGGGCGGGGAGGGTTGGAAGGATTTGAGAGGGGTTAGGGCTCGCAGGTGCGTTGATGGATTGTTTTGACCATTTCCAGGCTAGTTTCTCGGAGAGGAGTGGGGAGGAGGGGTATGGGAACAATTGCTCGTTACAAAGTGTCGTGTTGGGGTTTGCCAAGTGCCTTCTTATCTCTAATTGCTCGAGAGGGTCCATTTTTAATCCTTTTGAGAGTGTGTGTAATATCTCTGGGACAAAGTCACGGCTGTAGTCGAATTCTAGTAAATGCTTGGCGAAGAGAGAGTTGTTATTCTGATTTTGGTGACACCTAGCGTGTTCCTTGACTCGTGACTTGATATTCCTGCCGGTCTGACCGACATAAACGCTATTGCAATCCTCGCATTTCAGTTTATAAAATGCCTGATTTGAGAAGGCTATCCTGGGTGTCTTTGGCATTTGCTAGAAGATTGGAGAGTGTTACGGGTGGGTAGAAGACTGCTTTGAGTGAGGTGGGTTGGCAGTTGGAAATCCTATTTGAAATATCTTCCAGAAATGGGATGGAGCACCACTTAAAATCTTTAGATTCTGCGGGTTGTGATATGAAAATGCTTTTTATGGATATTGTTTTTTGTTTTTTCCGTAGTAATGTGTCGACTAGTTTAGGGTTGTAACCATTGTTGGTAGCTATATCCGTGCTTGTCAGGAGTACAATGTTGTAGTTTTTGGGGGAAAGGGGGATGTGTAGGAGGGGGTGGATCATGGAGTGGAGGGCCACGTGTTGGTGAGAAAAATGATAGGCTGAATCATTAGAAATTATGTGGTCTGTATAAGTGGGTTTCCTGATGATGCCGCAATTTGGTGAAACGCGTTGTACCGTATAATAAAATCTGTGGAAAAGTACGAGTCTTTCTTTTTAGCATTGATATTAAATACTTCTACGAAGTGAAGCCTGAAACAATAGAATAAACTCCTCAGACTTTACTCAAATCCACTTGAGTTATTGACAGCTGTGCCTTTACCTCATCATCGTACGAGATGTAATGATTATTATCCTTTGAGAGGTGTCTCTCTTTGAGTTGATCAAGAAAAACCATAATAGAAATCCCAGAAGGCATCGCAGAGGGGGGAATAAGGAGGAGGGTGTTTTGGTATTGGTTTCAAATTTCTTAATGGTTTCGTAATAGCCTCTCCAAATTGCGTGCGAATTGTGTATAGAAATGAGTGTTGTATTGTCATATTTGCAAGATTATCATTGGCTGGTCTGTCTGCTGCCATTTTAAAACACGACAAACTCGACTCCAATATGGTGTGATATATGCGATATGCATACGCTTTTGATATAATTGATTCGCCCTTGGTCATTTTTGAATATCAAATCTTCAAAAAGACGAGTTTGCTTTGATGTTTATATATATCATCTGTGGGTCAGTGATCTCAGACGTCCGCTGCTCGTGTTTCATCATCCAACAATGATTGTGGCTTTTCCCAGGCTCGCAAACCACGATATTTTACCATCCATATCAGATTGACAGTAGACCTATCAACAGCATCATCACTACATAATAAACAGTCTTATAAAACGACGATTGAATCTCAGTATTGAGTCAATTTTTAATAGTCACGCTGTTTAAACTCGCAATTGTTGACATATATAGCACACAACACTAGAACACGTCTCCATACTTCATCCACTTCTTTTTAAACTACTACACTGGATGAATAATGTAACGACCTTAGACCTAAGCATGCATGTTGATGGGGAATGTTACTTCCACATGCCACAACTAGTGCTTCTGAAGGTCATTTTGTTTGTGGTCTCCCAGGACTGGTCTCCATACTTCATCCGCTTCTCAAAATCTTACACTGGATGAATATTGTAACGACCTCAAACCTAAGCATGGGTGTTGATTTGGGGGAATGTTACTTCCACATGCCCAAACCAGGAGTGTTCCTGTGGCTCATTTTGTTTGTGGTCTACCAGGAGTATATACGAGGGTCATCCGGAAAGTAGTACCCGTTCGTGCCGCATGAAGTGCTGACGACGCGAGTAGCCGCTGGACGAGGTCAGATAGCTTCAGTGGCTTGTCTGCCTTCTCTGAGCCAAGTTGCGTGACGCTAGCATTGCCTGTGTTGTTTCTGTGATTGTTTACAATGTTTAAAAAAATTGAGAACGCCGCCAGTTGTGAAGTGAGGGCAGTGATTAAATTCCTCAATGCAAGAAACGTTCGCCCATGTGATATTCATCGCCAATTAAAGGAGGTGTATGGAGACAATGTAATGGACGAGTCGTCTGTTCGGCGGTGGTGTCGCAACTTCAACATGGGGAGGGGGAACACACACGACGATGAGCGTTCGGGGAGACCGTCTGTCATTACAGACCAACTGGTGAGCTCAGTTGACGAATTCGTGAGGAACGATCGGCGCGTCACAATTGATGACATCTAGTGAGCATTTTCCCAATGTTTCTCGAACAATTGTTCATGAAATTGTTAAACACCATCTGCATTATGCAAAAATTTGTGCAAGATGGGTCCCTCGCGTATCTCAATGAGCTGGCGGCGAAGGACTATGCAGCAGGAATACAGAAACTTGTCACACGTTATGACAAATGCCTTAATTTGCTTGGAGATTATGTTGAGAAGTAGTTTAAAGTATCCTCTTTCAAATAAAATTTTTTATGTTTGTTAATATTTACTTTTGTGTCTTTATTTCACGAACGGGTACTACTTTCCGGATGACCCTCGTAGTATGTGTGCATTCATTCCTATCTTCGTATCATTATTTTATATATATATATATAATATATGAATAATGTAACATTCTCAAAGCTCTATCTGCAAGTTGACAGGGAATGTCACTTCCACATGCCGCGAGCAGTGCTTCTGAAAGTCATTTTGTTTGTGGTCTACAAAGCATGTTACTTGACAGGCTGAAAACTAGAGCAAACACATGCTTGTAGACTACACAAACAAAATGACCTCCAGAAGCACTCCTGGTCTGGTGGCATGTGGAAGTAACATTCCCCCAACTCAACACGCTTGCTTAGGTCTGAGGTCGTTACATTCTTCATCCAGTGTAGTATTTAATAGAAGCTGATGAAGTATGGAGACGTGTTCTAGTGTTGTGTGCTATATATGTCAACAATTGGGAGTAATAAACAGCGTGACTATTAAAAATTGACCCCCACTGATATTAAAAACATCGTTTTATAAGGCTGTTTATTATGGTTTACGATGCTGTTGATGGATCTACTCCGTTAATCTGATGGGTAGTATAATTTCGTGGTTGAGAGCCTGGGAAAAGCCAATAATTATTGTTGGATTAAACTCGAGAAGCGGATGTCCAAAATCACTGACCCACAGACGATATATATAAACATCAAAGCAAACTCGTCTTTTTGACGATTTGATATTCAAAAATGACCAAAGGCGAATCACTTATATCAAAAGCGTACGTATCGCATATCACACCATATTGGAGTCGAGTTTGTCTTGTTTTTTAAAATGTCCGCAACCTGTCCAGCCGATAATAATCCTGCAAATATAACAATGCAATTTTCGTCCCCACACACAATTCGCGTGCAAATTGAAGAGGCTATTTCAAAACCATTTAGGAATTTGAAACCAATTCCAAAACACCCTCCTCCTTATTTCCCCCCTTCTGCGATGCCTTTTGCTATGCCTTCTGGGATTCTTAATTATGTTTTTTCTTATCAACGCAAAAGGACACCTCAAAGGATAATAATCATTACACCTTAGACGATGATGAGGTGAAAGCACAGCTGTGAATAAGTCAAGTGGATTCGAGAAAAGTCTGAAGAGTTTTAAAGTGATGGAATATAAATAAAAGTTTTTAAACGTTGGGAGAAATGTTGGGAGCCTTAATGTTGGGACTATGTTGAGAAATAAATCAATGACTTTGAAACTTAGAGAATGATACTTTATTTCACTTTTCGTCAAATCTTGCTTTCTGGTTTTGTTTGCGGTCTATACAAGCACGTGTGCATTGGTGATCAGCCTATCCTTGTACACGGGTCATATAACAGTAAGTCTGTTTCAAATCCATGGCATTCAGTTAATTGGGCAATGTTCCTTGGTTAGAAAAGCTTCCTGGTCTGTGACTAGACCGCATTTGAAGTTTCAGCTACACTTATCAAGTGTTTCCGATTCAAAAGGCCGAATGAACCAAAAAAAAACCTCTTGTTTATCCTGACAGAAATGGTTGAAATTTTGTTGTTGCAGTGATTAACCCTCTTAGTGCGGCGGGGATTCCAGGGGTACTTAGTGAGAAGTGCGAAGGGTAATTTAAGAAAATGTATCACCTTAAGAAAAAAAAACATTATGAAATTATTTGTTTAGATATCCATGTGCAGTTTTTTTATTTTATAATAAAATATTGTAGTTAATAATGATATTATACATTTTATATCATCTGAGAAATAAATGTAATTATTACAGTATTATAAATTTAAAAGATTTTTTTAGCAATAATATTTCGATTTTTAGACACAATACTAATGTATTTTTTTTAAACATTTTTCAATAAAACTACCATATTTAAAATATAATAAATAATTAAAAAGACATGTAGAAAAAATTATAATTAAATAAAGAAAAACCAGTGAGTCGCAAATTTTTTTGTCAGCCTCTGCATAGTTTGATTTTGTTGAAAAGGCTGATCTCACTGAGTCAAATTGGGACTTTTCCCCATTTCCTTGAGACTGCGGCAATGTGCTTACAATATAAAGGCAGAAAAAAAACAAAGTTCTAACTTACAGAGAACTATTGACAATGTAATCCAATACACAGGGCGCAATTGATTAGATTGGATGGACGGCAAGAGAAACCAAAATGATTACAAAGCAGTGCTCTCATTTCCATTGTATCAACAAAGTCTGAATAAGTAGTTATATATCAACACCACCACACCATAACACATTCAAGAGATTACAGATGAAAACAGATTAGTAGCCTTTCAGTGGCTTTTCATAGTGGAAAGACCACTCAGACACAAAAAACGAGCAGACAATTAGGCTGAGCTTCCCGACATGTACAAAACTGAACCTAAAATTATAGTAAGAATTATACTTTTTGAGAAGCATATAAAATTGCTAATAAAAAATTAAAAAATGTGTCTTATAATTGTATGGAATTCACCAACTCGATGGCAATAAAACCATAAATTATGAAAGAAAAATCCATAAGTTACAATGATTTAAACAATAGCCTATGCAAAAGCTGATATATCGGCCCGCCGCACTAAGAGGGTTAAGCAAGACATGGACAAAATTGGAATGATTTCTTAATGATGTCAGTTCTTCCCCTAATGTTTCTTTTATTTCATAAGACCTGTGCCTATCTGTTTTGTCGACAGTATCCACTTCGGAAGAACGGTTACACGGAAGGGGACATGCTTGAAGCGGTCACAGCAGTCATGTCCGGACGCCCAATCAGACAAGTTGGACGGGAAATGGGAATAGCAGAATCGACGTTACGTTTGAGGATTAAAAAAATGAGTAAGATGAGCATTAATATTTCTGATTTTAACTAATGCCTCTAGCAAATCCCTCCCGTTGGACGTGAATACGTAAAGATAATGTCGGTATACAGGGTACGTTACAAAATTAATGCAAATGAATTTCCCATGCCTGTCCTGTTCTTTGGAATGGGATTAAATCACTCAGAGTAGCTGCAGGAAACACGAAGCTTTGCCTCAAATCCAGCCTCAGTGCTCTCCAAGCTGTGAAAGCATCAGGACGTCAGTTATTGTAAACCTCTGCCCTCCAACCATGTCATGAAAGACCGAGCGAGTAGAAATTTCAAGTGAACTTTTGAATTTTATTAAAAATGAACCTGATTACTTAGACAGCATCATCAATGATGATGAAACCTGGGTTTTTTAATATAAGACCCAAGTACAAAATGCCAAAGCTCTCTAGAGTGTTACATGAACCAGTCCCCAAAAGCGTAAAAAAGGCAAGTATGAGTGAATTGGAAGTGAAAACAATTCTCATTGTCTTTGTCGATGGTGAAGGAGTGCTCCATGAAGAGTTTGTTCCTCTGGGACAGACAGTTAACAACACTTCCTAATATGTGGATGTACTGGTAATACTCTGAAAAAAGATCATTAGAATGAGAAAACACATCTTAACTCCATCACGACAAAAGGGCAACTCCATCACGACAACAGGGCAACTCCATCACGATAATACGACATCTCCATCATGATAACACGACAACTCCATCATGACAACATGGCAATTCCATCACGACAACAGGGCAACTCCATCATGACAACAGGGCAACTCCATCACAACAACACTGCAACTCCATCACGACAACTGGGCAACTCCATCATAACAACATGGCAATTCCATCACAACAACACGGCAACTCCATCATGACAACATGGCAACTCCATCACAACAACATGGCAACTCCATCACAACAACAGGCCTTGCCACAAAGCACTATGAGTCCACATATTTCCTGGCCAGCATAACACCAGGTGCCAACCCTGCCCCACCCCCCTTTTATAGTCCTGATGTTGCCCTAGGAGACATATTTTGTTCTCTTGGATTAAGGCAGCCCTGAAAGGAACCAGTTTAATGCCCATTCAGAAGAGAATCAGAATCAGCTCTGAGACTTAAAGACCTTTTGCAAGTGGTCCCCGAAGACGCCTTCCAGGGCATGTACCGATCATGGTAGAGCTAAGGGAAAAAATGTGTAGAGGCCAAAGGAAAGAGTACTTTGAAGAATTTTAAGTGTTTCTGCAAATCTGTTCAATATATTATTTCTAAAAAAAATAATTGGATTACTTCTGTGACGCACGCTGTATATGTAGAAAAAATTTTATAAACTAAAATATATTAATTTTGAGTCAAACATGTTTTGAAGTTATGTATTACCCCAAAGTCTGATGTGCGAAACGTAAATAATGAGGTATTAATTACCGTTAAAGTGGTATTTTTGCCAATCCTGTCCAGGAATGATGGAGATTAAAAGTAAAAATATGACCATTTAATCTTTCGAATGGTTTTGAAAACATAATTTAAGTCAAACTCTAAGTGTGGAATGTTTTTGACCGACGTATTAATTTTTTAGAGCAGTATTTCTCTTATTACGCGATAAACAATACCACAGATGGCTTTATGAATTGTATTGAACCAAAAATACTGTATTGCAAGAGTTCGTAGCATGGACAAATCAATTGTAATGTACTTCCATAAATGTTTATAACCAAAATCATTGATTTGTTTCAATTTCTCATAAAGTGCACATGGGTACAGATTTTAAATATATTTATAAGTATATACATACAAGGGAGGACCCAAAACTGACAGGAATTGGGCTATATATAAATATATATATATATATATATATATATATATATATATATATATATATATATATATATATATATATATATATATATGCTGGTTTTCCCTTGCAAGGGTTTTGTGGGGTGACGACCGCGGAAGCCTTGCCTTCCCCGCTGCCGGGCACGACACACGGCCGATTGGGCCGAGCCCCGTGGTTGCCAGGACTCAACATATCTCTATTGTCCATCATATTTTTTTTGGGTTTGATAATTGAGGTGGTTTCCCATTGCCTTCCTCAATAATGTTTTAAACGTGACACCATCACTTACTGGCCGCCCCATGGGGTCAGACGCCATTGCAGCTACCTCACTGAGGAACAGATGCTGCGTGGACTACCTTTCGTCTGGCATAATTATATATATATATATACATACATATACATACACATACATACATACACATTTATGTATATTTTATATATATCTTTTATATTTACATATATATATACACATACATACATATTTGTGTTTTTATAGATATATATAATATATATATATACACTACCTTGATCAAATATTTCCCGGAATTTATTCAGAAAATTAAAAATACAAGTTTATTCATCTAAATCTATACTGTCCCCTTCAAAGTAATCCCCATCGACTGCAACACACTTATGCCAGCGCTTGATCCAATCCTCGAAACATTTTTTATATTCGGTTTTCGGTATGTCCACCAGTGCTTCCTGCGATTTTTCCATTACTTCCTCTCGGCTGCTAAAACGCGTTCCCCGTAATGGTTTTTTAACTCGATTGAACAGAAAGAAGTCACAGGGAGCCAAATCAGGTGAATTCGGTGGCTGTTGGATGGTATTTGTTGCATTTTTCGTCAAAAAATTACGAATAATGATAGCACTGTGCGACGGTGCGTTATCATGGTGCAAAATCCACGAGTTTTCTGCCCACATTTCTGGTCTCTTTCAGCGAATTGCTTCACGCAAACGTCTCATAACGCCCAAATAATACTCTTTGTTTACTGTCTGGCCTTCTGGCAAAAATTCATGATGCACTACACCGTTGTAATCCATGAAAACCGTCAGCATTGCCTTCTTTTTTGACTGAAAACGACGTGGTTTTTTTGGTCTCGGCTCATTTGGTGAACGCCATTCACTTGCCTGATGTCTGGATTGCGTGTCGTACTCATAAACCCACGTCTCGTCTCCAGTAATGATCCTTTTGATGAATGTGGGATCGGATTCAGCCTCGCAAATCATGTCTTTTGCGACGTCAACACGGTCTCTTTTTTGCATGAAATTGAGGTCTTTTGGCACCAACTTTGCTGCTACACGACGGAAACCCAAATCATTAACCACAATGTCTTGGGCGGATCCATAGGCAATGTTCAAGTCCTCCGCTATTTCTCTGATGGTTAATTTGCGGTTATTGACCAACATTTCTTTTACTTTATCAATTTTTTCACCGACTTTCGATGTCGATGGTCTGCCACTGCGTTCATCATCTTCGATTGACTCACGACCACTTCTGAACCCCTCGTGCCAGTGGTAAACGACCGTTTTTTTAGAGAATCGTTGCCGAAACAATTTTCCAACATTTCCAACGTCCGTGCGCCACTAAATCCGTTTTTTACGCAAAATTTAATACAAGTTCGTTGTTGCAAATTTAAATCCATTTCTGCAATTGTAAAAAATCGCCAACACACACAGAGATAGATGTACTCTTGGCTACGTAACTTTTGCAAATGTCAAGTTATGACACTAAGATTTAAAGGGAATATCAACAACAGATGTACCAATTTAACAAAAAAAACAGAACTCAAATCGGAACGATGGGAGCGCCACATGGTGGTTATTCCGGGAACTTTTTGATCAAGGTAGTATATATATTTTTTTTCCTTTATATATACATGTATATGTATATATATATATCGCGGGTCGCGGTAGTCCAGTGGGTAGAGCATTGGACTGCTGACGGGAGGGTCCCGGGTTTGATTCCAGGGCAAGGCACTCTGGGCAACTGCAGCTCCACCCAAGCTAAAGTGATATAGTACCAGATCTTCCTGGGAAAACATAACTGGCACAGTGTATTAAGGAACTGGCCCCTTTACCCTGATGTGTGAATTTTTACACGCCGTATAGGGCTTAGTACTAGGTGATCTCCACTATCACCTACTAAACCGACCTTCGGGTTGATTACTGTGTTTATGGTTTTATGTATATATTCTTGTAAATTCTCTTTTCTAAATACCAGAGTCTGGGCTGGTTTCCTAGTGCCATTTGAAACTCCCATACCGTGGTTGGGAGGGTCGAGCAGAAGAATTCCTTGTACTGCGATCCATTAAAATGGATTGTGGTCCACTTTGGCATAGCCCGAACCAGTGCTCAACATTCATGGGATTACTTTGGCATCTCGGAATGGACCGTTCGGCACTGGAATATCGAATGGAGAAGAACCCGGCAGAGACTCAACTTTGCAAGTATGGCACCGGCTCAATTACCAGCAATGGTAGGCATTACCATTGTGTACTAATCTGAAATGAGTTATCATATTTTGAATGTTATGTCTGCATTCTGTTAAACTCTTAATCCAATGCCTCTTTGACCAAAGTAATTTCAATTCTAAAGTGGAGAACATCAAAAGGGGACTAAAACTGTCCGTTGAGTGGGACGTTTAAATTTGTTACCCCTAGTTTCCTTATTTAATAAGGAGTAGATTTATCATTGTGGTGCTTTTGGGTTTTATTGTCCGTCAAACAGGACGTTATGTTTTGTGACCCTTTGCTGGCTTTGATATAACATATATGAGGCTTAAATTTTGAGAGTTATTCTTCAAATAACCACCCTAGATGTGTATACTTCATTCTGATTGGCCCACAATAAGTCACGTGATGTGTTTCAGAACATTTTTGAAATAAATACAATCTAATTTATTGCCAAAACATTTATCTCTGTATTTTATTTATTATTACTGGAAAAAAGTGTTTAGCCAGCTCTTTCCAAATTGACTTAATGGTTTTGGTTGTGGTTGCTGCCTGCGGTACCGGTAAGTCTTATCCTCAGACTGCTCAAAATGCCGTGGTACAAGTTGAAGGATTGTTCCAGAGCATTACTATACAAAGTTTATACCAACCATGGCATATACAGGGATGTTGTTGATTGTTTAAGAAGGGAACAGTGTCTCTGGAAGCGTGTCAATGCCATTGATATTGTCAGGATGGACAGCAGTAATTGTGTCTAATATGTTGGTAATGGTATTGCAACTATTGTCAGTATTTTCTTATGGTTGATATGGATTGTTAAATGGATTTATTCCGTTAACTAAAAGTGGTTGTCACTTAATAATTATTGACCTCGGATAATTGGTCATTAATACATGTGTGTGTGTGTATATATATATATATATATATATATATATATATATATATATATACACACACACACACACACACGAGGGTCATCCGGAAAGTAGTACCCGTTCGTGCCGCATGAAGTGCTGACGACGCGAGTAGCCGCTGGACGAGGTCAGATAGCTTCAGTGGCTTGTCTGCCTTCTCTGAGCCAAGTTGCGTGACGCTAGCATTGCCTGTGTTGTTTCTGTGATTGTTTACAATGTTTAAAAAAATTGAGAACGCCGCCAGTTGTGAAGTGAGGGCAGTGATTAAATTCCTCAATGCAAGAAACGTTCGCCCATGTGATATTCATCGCCAATTAAAGGAGGTGTATGGAGACAATGTAATGGACGAGTCGTCTGTTCGGCGGTGGTGTCGCAACTTCAACATGGGGAGGGGGAACACACACGACGATGAGCGTTCGGAGAGACCGTCTGTCATTACAGACCAACTGGTGAGCTCAGTTGACGAATTCGTGAGGAACGATCGGCGCGTCACAATTGATGACATCTGTGAGCATTTTCCCAATGTTTCTCGAACAATTGTTCATGAAATTGTTAAACACCATCTGCATTATGCAAAAATTTGTGCAAGATGGGTCCCTCGCGTATCTCAATGAGCTGGCGGCGAAGGACTATGCAGCAGGAATACAGAAACTTGTCACACGTTATGACAAATGCCTTAATTTGCTTGGAGATTATGTTGAGAAGTAGTTTAAAGTATCCTCTTTCAAATAAAATTTTTTATGTTTGTTAATATTTACTTTTGTGTCTTTATTTCACGAACGGGTACTACTTTCCGGATGACCCTCGTGTGTGTGTGTGTGTGTGTGTGTATATATATATATATATATATATATCCGCATATATATATATATATATATATATATATATATATATATATATATATATATATATAACACAAATAGAAAAGAATAGACACATATAAAAGAACACTTACACGGTAAATTGTTCGAGCTTTCGGCCCTCTCAGGGGCCTTCTTCAAGATAGACTCTTGGTCTCTCTTGAAGAAGGCCCCTGAGAGGGCCGAAAGCTCGAACAATTTACCGTGTAAGTGTTCTTTTATATGTGTCTATTCTGTTCTATTTGTGTTATGTTGTGTCAGCCCATTATTGTGCCGCTCGTATGAGTTTTTCCGTACAATCATTATATATATATATATATATATATATATATATATATATATATATATATATATATATATATAAATGGGTCGTGGTAGTCCAGTGGGTAGAGCTGGACTGCTGACCGCAGGGTCCCGGGTTCGACTCCCGGGCAAGGCACTCTGGGCACCTGCAGCTCCACCCAAGCTAAAGTGATTTTTCGGGTACCAGGTCTTCCTGGGAAACCATAACCGGCACAGGGAAAGGAACTGGCCCCCCTACCCTGATATGTGAATTTCACATGCCGTAAATAGGGCTTAGTACCGGTATATATATATATATATATATATATATATATATATATATATATACATATACATATATATACATATACATATACAATATATATATATATATATATATATATATATATATATATATATATATATATATATATATATATATATATATATAGATATATACATATATAGATATATATACATATATATATATATATATATATATATATATATATATATACAAAGATATATATATACAGGTAGAAGGTATATATGTATATACATACTTGTATTCATATATATTGATAGGTATACCAATGTGCATTCCAACCAAAGACAGTAAGTGTTACCCGGACTGAATGAAAAATAAGCAATAATCTTTATAAGCATTCTGTGATTACGTTTATATGTGTATGTTGGAGGGCGATGCCATTTTGTGTGTCTCCTTTGTAATATTTATTGTTAACTCTGGGATAATCAATTAAGAGTTTGAAGAAATTGTAATATTGTGATGGATGTGTGTGAATAAATTATGTAAATGACTTCTCATTTGTTTTTCGAAAGGACAGTTTTTGTCTCTTCGTGTGTTGAGAGTTCGATGATAATATTTGCGACAGAATTAAAAAGTAAAAAGCTGTTTTGAAAGTGTGCAGGATTGCAATGAATGAATGAGATTCAATGATGGGTTTAATAGTTTGATCATTTATATATTTCATAAATAAACGTATAAAATCTTATATATAAATACTTCAAGGTACATTTTAGCAACAGAAATTGTACCCAAAAGAACTCTATGAATTTAAAACAAATGTATATCACTTAAAAAGGACATTATACAGTATTTATACATATATATATTTCACAATTACATATTAATAAATATTAAACAGGATCATATGAACTTTTTTATTTAAATTTTTATACATAACTCGTTTAAATACAGTAATATACATATAGACAAAAACGTATATATTGATTTATATTGGGGGAAAATTTGAAAGGAAGTTTTGTACTGTCAAACTATAGTCAAGAACAATAAAATAAGCCCTTAGTACATGATAATTAAGGTATTATGGTAGGTAATAATTTTTAAAAATCATCCTCGTAATAATAATAGTTTACCAGTAAGTTCACCGAGGTAGGTGGTAATTAGCGTAATTTCGGGTTGAACAGGAAACGCGGCAAGAAATTTTGAAATGCCAATTTTGCTATTCATACCTTTTGGTCTGATAACAAGACGACCGTAATTTACTGATTCTTCACAGCTTAACCCTCTTAATGCGGCAGGTTGATATATCTGCTTTTGTATCCCTGGCAAAAAGTGCGGCGGGCCCATATATCGGCTCTTGCGTAGGCTATTGTTTAAATCGCTGTAACTTATGGATTTTTCTTTAATAATTTATGGTTTTTGTGCTATCGATAGGGCGAATTTCATCAATTATATAGAACATTTTTTAATTTTTTTATCAGTAATTTTAAATGCTTTTCCGAAGTTCCAATTTGGCTCAGTGAAATCAGCCTTTTCAACAAAATCGAACTATGCAGAGGCTGACAAAAAAAAATTTGCAATTCACTGGTTTTTCTTTTTATTTATTTATAATTTTTTCTACATGTCTTTTTGATTCTTTTTTATATTTAAATATGGTAGTTTTATTGAAAAATGTTTTAGAAAAATATTAGTATTGTGTCTAAAAATCGAAAAATATTATTGCTAAAAAAAATTTCTTCAAATTTTATAATACTGTAATAATTAAATTTATTTTTTCAGATGATGTAAATGTATAACATCATTACTAACTACAATATTTTATTTTAAAATAAAAAAACTGCATATGGATATCTAAACAAATAACTTCACAATGTTTTTTTCCTTAAGGTGATACATTTTCTTAAATTACCCTTCTCACCAAGTACCCCTGGAATCCCCACCGCACTAAGAGGGTTAATTGTATTTCGAAGTATTCTCCATGATAATACACACTTTTAAAATGCGCTCGATTTAATTTTCATAACTTTTTCCACTCCGATTGAGGTCTCTCCAAAAACATGGATTTTCTGAATTTTTCTACGACTTCTCTAGGCGCCAAAAAACGTTGGCCACGCAATTTATATCTTTCCGTATTACACCAAGCACTACCGGTGGCAAATAAATGCTCGTATACCATTCAGAATTCACGGTTCTACGTTGCTCTGACGGTACAGTTGCAAACGTCAAGCTTTTCCTGAAGAAACAGGCGATCATTTGCTTCGATATGCTTCGTGCTGGAATCACTCTTGTCGGTTTTGACTCGTCTTGGAAGTCCCATACAGTGTTGCCGTTTTGTTTCGAGCTTTTACGCATATATCCAAGATTCGTCATCTCTATTGATGTTTTACACAGCTTTTGATGCTCGTAGATTCTATTTATTGAGCATTTCTCCGCGCCAATTGACACACAAGGCATCTTTTTGAGCTTTCGTCAAGTTAATACAGGATCCAACGCGATTAAATTGATTTCCCAGCTTAATGTTCGTAAAATATCTTATTAATTCTCGTCATAATAATCCCAAAAGATGCCCCAATCTCACGATAAGTCACAGGACATTTTCCTTTACTAGTTCTGAGCACAGCAATCGATGTTTTCATGGAACAGCAACTGATTTTGGACGACCTTCACGACTTTCGTCACTAATCGAACGGCGGCCATGATGGAGTTCGTTCGTTAACAGCGTTTCATTTTGGCAAAGGATGTGGCTTCATGGCCGAATGTGAAAGTAAGTTGATCAGTGCACTCCTGTGTTGATAATCCACGACAAAAGTCATAAAAAAAATCAATGCATTTAAGTTTTCACAAGTTAACTCACATTTTTTCATTGAGACAAAATTTTCGAGGCACTATAAACAACGCAAGTGATGTTCAAAGGGCAATATGATCTGAAGAAGTTTAACGTTAAAAGGGTCAAACTTTCGTATGGAAACGTCAGATTGTGCCTAAAGTGTAGTCAAAGCTCAATAAATCAAAGCATATAAATAGCAACCTTTGTAGCCTCCTCTTAGAGAAAGGCAATTAAGGGTCAAAGAGTTTGACGACTCATTCGACGGACTATGTACTCGCTATCGTCGTAAAAAATATTGCCAATCGAGAGAAATATGGTCGATTTTAAGTTTTGTTCCTGTCATCACAAGGATTTCTGAGCAGGTTTATTGACGAAATATGTCGCCCAACTGTTTAAGGAATTTTAGTATTGTTCCTGTCATAACTAGGATTCCTCGAAAGGTTTATTGACGAAATATGACACTCAAATGTTTGAGGAATTTCAAGTTTTGTTCCTGGCATAACTAGGATTTCTCCAAAGGTTTAATGACAAAATGTTACCCTCAGCAATTTATGGAAATTTCCCTAAACAATATTTAACACGGAAATAAATGATTTACTGATATTTCTATCAATATCATTGGTCAATTAAATGTTGATCGTCCTATATATCTATGATAAAAACAAAATATCAGTCATTCTTACAACATGAATTGATTTTTTTTAAATATAGCCCATTTTTTTGTACTAGATTAGGATTTATACATTATGTTGTGCATAATACGTAGCTTATCCAAAACATTTGACATTTGTACTAACATGACATTCGACCATTGATGAATTCAGTCAATTCCAATCATATTTTTATGAATCGTTATTTGAAGAAATATTTTTTACAATAGTTGGATATATATATATATAACTTAGTTTATTAAAAAATTGGTTTTTTATCGCAAGTTTTGCATATTTACACGTATACGATGTCTATCTATACGATGACGCGAACTGAGACCATAAAAACTATTTTGCTTTGAATGTAGAGTCTATCGATCAATGTTTTTAGTGTCCTTCCTTTTTCAAAGTACTCTTTCCTATTCGTAGAAGGCTATGCACTTATCCCATCTCCTTATCCGCTCTGTTCAACTGAAGCACCCTCCTTGGAAGTCCTCTTCGGCAGCAGTTTTAGGCTTTTTAGTTTTCTATCGTCGTTTCTTTCTTCATTGCCTCGTTTCTTACAAACATCTTGGGCCCAATGGTACAATGTCCCTCAATTATCACATTTCATTGGGAATATATTGAGAAAAGTCGTAAAAAGGGGCAAAGATCTATTAATAACAATGATAAGTAGGAATGGATCATAGGATCGGAGGTGATTTGAGTTTATTAATGGCCAGAAACAGCGGCGAACATATCAGTGTGCTCTGAATGGTGTGCATTGTGTCATTCATTGGTATGTGTGTGTGTGTCATCAAGGATCCATCCATGTCCATCCATCCAATCATCGTGTCATTCATAGTAATAAAATATGTAGTATTAATGTGTACACTGTTGATAATTTAATATAAATTCAGTTCTACACTATTCATCAGCTGACATCATCTATTTATTTATTTATTTATTTATTTATTAGCCTGAGGATCTGGGTACATTCATGTTCCAAGATATACGGCACGTCAAAGATCTTAACATAAAATACAATACATTGTTACATATTCAGAAACTCATCAATAGTGTAGAATAAGTGTCGCATGAAAAATTCCCTCACTTTGAATTTAAAGGTTGACATTTTTTCTATGCTCTTGATAACGAGAGGAAGGTTATTATATAATAAGAGTCCCATGTTATGGGGGGAAAAAGTAAGACTTGCAAGTTCAGATGAAGTTCACATGTAGATGACTGCAGGTCCTGGTATAATGATTGTGAATACTATTGTTAGTGGTATATAATGAGATATGGCGTTTAGCATAAACAATAGCACTTAGCATGTACACACAGGGAAGAGGGAGAATACAAAGTTTTTTGAATAGGGGGCGACATGGAGCTCTGAGGGGTTCATTGCACATTATTCTTAGTATCCTCTTTTGGATTTTAAATACAACATGAGCACAGGGTAATGGGCCCCAAAAAAGAATACTAAAAATTACGTGGGCATAAAACTCACCATAATAGATAGACATAAGCACTTCATTATTTACAGTTTGCCTGATAGAACGTACCAAATAGCACGCGGAACAGAGTTTTCGGCGTAATCTAGAAATATGGCTTTCCCAGTTTAGTCTACTATCCAGGGTAACACCAAGGAAGGAGGCATTATCACTCCTTGGAATAATCACATTGTCAAAAGAGACGGAAATATCTGTCATAGGTTTATTTTTATTTACAAAGTATATTAAATTTGTTTTTTCCTTATTAATATGAAGAAAATTACGATCACACCACTCTTGCAAAAGGTGGATAATATTGTTAGCACTTGATACGAGGCCGTTGATTGAAGAGGCAGACACTAAGACATTTGTGTCATCGGCATACAGGAGGGGAAGTGTATTAGGTACAGAATTAAGCATCCTTGGGAGGCCATTTATGTATATGAGAAAAAACACTGGGCCAAGAACAGATCCCTGGGGAACCCCGCAGGATATTGTTTTTGCAGGCGATACATGGGATATTCCATCTTTCGTAACACTTACACTCTGTTGTCTGTTGTTTAGATAAGATTTAATCCAATTATATGGAGTACCTCTTATGCCAGATTCTTGAAGTTTCAGCAATAACATATGGTGATTGACAAAATCAAAGGCCTTGGAGAAATCAAATAATAAAACAAGAGATTCCAGTTTATTGTCTAGGTCAGACAATATTTTGTTTATACAATGGTAGGTAGCAGTGGTAGTAGACATGGATTTTCTAAATCCATGCTGGTAGGTTGATAGCAGTTTGTGCGATTCCAGGTACGATATTAATTGAGAATAAAACACTAATTCAAAAATTTTACTGAATTGATTGAGTATAGATATTGGACGATAAGAACTCATGTGCTGTTTATTTCCTTTACCTTTATAAAGGGGGATGACTTTGGTGCTTTTAAGAGATGATGGAAACTGACCAAGCCTAAGAGATTCATTGACTAAGAATAATAGAGGGGGTTTAATGACATTAAAGGATTTTTTAATGATGATAAAAGGAATGCCATCTGGACCAGAGGTGTACTTATTTCCCATTTTGTTTAAGATATTAGTTAATTCAATGTCAGAGCATGGGCGGAGAAATAGGGAATTACATTGGCTTGATGTTTGTCTATGAAAGCTTTGTTTAGTCACGTTGGGTGACTGGTGAGAAGTGAAAAAGTCATTAAAAGCCATGGCAATAGCAGAACTGTCCTCAAGTTCGTTACCTTGAGAGTCCAGTAACCTGAGATTGGGGGTTAATGATATACGAAATTTTGACTCCTTGATAATTTTCCATATTTCTTTTGATCTATTTCCAGCATTAAATATTCTACGATCATTAAAAGTTCTTTTTGCATTACGGAGAAGACATTTGTAATTCTTTCTCATTGCCTTATATTCGAGAGGTTCTATAGGCATCGATCTGTTTTTGTAATGGAGAGCCATGTTTTTCATGACTCTGGATGCATACTGGATTTCATCAGTGACCCATGACTTTCTGCCCTTAGACAAAGACGAATTTTTAATTTTAACGGGTAATACAGGAAAACAAAAATCAAAATAGGATAAATATGTTGAGTAAAAACAATTAAAACCATCTTCAAAGGAGCTCATGGAGTAAACATTGGTCCAATCATGACACATAAGCAAATTGCAGAAAGCATTTACATTCTCATCAGAGAACTTTCTCCTGTAGCTTGTTGTAACCTTGTCAGAGGCATTAATGCAGAATGTGGAGAGTAATGGATAGTGGTCAGAGATATGGGATATTATAACCTCGGTTTTCACGAGTCGATAATCAATATTTGTAAAAATATTATCAATGGCCGATGCAGAAGTAGAGCTGACCCTGGTGGGTTTGTCAGTAGTTACATTTAAGTTATACAGGGAAAGAACATCTAATAGTTCAGATTTTTCTTTGGTGCCACGAAGGAGGTCACAATTAAAGTCACCAGTGACAACCAGGAGGGGTTTATCAACTGAGTTATAAACATTGTTCAGCATGCTGGAAAATTTATCAATAAACACATTGAAATTACCACAGGGAGAGCGATATATAGTTAAGATAAAAAAACTGATATCACAGAAGTGGACAATAGTCACACTGGATTCGAAAACCTGTTCAACATTGAGACAATTATATGGAAAGGTTACAGAGCTAAAGGTTAAGTTCACAGAAACAAGAATTAGGACTCCACCATTTTTGAGTGTGGACCGGCAGAAAGCGTCGGCCACAACATAGCCAGATAACTGGAAAGAAGCAAGTTCATTAGCCGTGAACCAATGCTCATTAATGCAAATTACATCAGGCTGGTGTTGAGAGATAAGCACTTCCATGTCTAGTTGTTTGTTCCGCAGACACTGAATGTTAACATGAAGGACATACAAACTTCTTGCTAACTCACTCACTAACTCATTCGGATCACAGTCATTATTATAATGACGAATAGATAAGAAGAACAAGGGACCATTGCACGCACGATCAATGTTGTATCAACGTCAAACAGGTGATGGGCATAGGAAGGTCTTTATAAAGGCCTATTGACATCATCCGTCTTGGCGTCTTGTCTCGGCCATCTTCAATAAAACGCTTAATCCACTTTGAAAACTAGGATTTTTTTTCCTTATTCAGATTAGTATCACGGTATAAACAGTTGTCAGTACATTTCTCAGTAATTTCCTATGATAACTTTTACAACCGAACTTCACCAAATAACTTGATATGATGATGCGACGCTCCGTGATTTCGTCAATTTCCATTTTCAGACGATAAACAGTTAAAACAAGAAAGGACCACAGAAACTTTAACATAACTGTCATATCATACGCACAGCTCGACGATCCGCCAAAACACACAAAGATGGCTCCTCATTGGGTCTGAGGCAACTAGCGCCGCTATTGTGGGCGGGGCTATCGTCCGCGTCGAGGCCGCCAGATTGCATCAGTTCGCATATTCATTTGATACTTCGTTTGTGTGTGTATATGTATGTGTGTATGTGTATATATATATATATATATATATATATATATATATATATATATATATATATATATATATATATATATATATATATATAATAAATGGTGATGTTAATTCTGGGTTTCCACTTCATAGTAGACATCAGAAGAACACGATAAAATCTCACGAAATCTAACAATTACAATAAAAATTGCATATTTATATGAAATGCAAAAAAACTCGTGGAAATTGCAAACATAATTCTCGCGGTACATCAAACGCACTTTTACTCTTTTGTGCATATTTTTGGTTTCGAGCCTTGCTTGTATCACCGAAAATATTTACCATATTAAAAAGTCAATACGAAATTAGTATTTTTTTAATTTTTCGATTATTCAAATCCCAGATAGAACAAAGTAAGGACATACTTTGTCGGCACTTTCCATGAACCGCTCGCTATCCAACTATCTCTGCTAACCGCACTTCTAATTCTCACATATATTATTAACCCTAATACGATCCGATAGACTGAAAGCTTTCTAACAAATTCCACGGGCGAACTGGGTTAGATTTGATTATACCTAGTTTGCCTAAGGACAGATCAATTTCCAATCCCAGTTTCTGGCGCAATATCAAATCATTTTCACAAACGATACGCATACGACTTTCACGCAATACCATGAAGAAATCTGAATAAAACGTACCTCTAGGTATGTATGTCAATTGATTCGTAGAAATATGACATTAGAACGATCCAGCTTGCATAGTTTCATTGGATGCAGTTAGTTCTTCATCGCAGAAAAGATTAAAATATGCAACCAGAAGCAATTCAAAAGTTAGCCATGTATTAAATTTGTGGCATTTTGAAACACTTACTTACCGGTTGAGGTGGTAGTTCATGACGATGTTTGCGAAAGTATTGTAAGTTTCGTGATGGCAAATGTGTTGTTTATTTTATATGCATACGGCTTCGTGAAGATGCGTTTTTACTAAGAAATATTATTGCACTTCTCTCATTAACGACTTATCTCTCGAAATAACATTCACTTAGCAACGTGTTTATTTTGTTGCCGTAGCAACGGCGACGGGTCAGAAAGATTTGACAGAATAACAAATGTGAAATGAGATACATTTTATGTTCTGCGTACGAGTAAGTCTGTCTTGTTTTACTTTTATGTATAACTTGATAAGATACGTTTCTGACAGGTCGTATTCCAATAAATCGTCCCATTGCCCGTGATGAGCAGGCAAATTACATGCAAAACGCGGTCGGTTAACCTTGTTGGTTGCTTGCAGACGTCTTTGAAAGTTGTAATTACGAAAACTATGCCATACGGACCCGGGGTTGAGCAGGAGATTGCAACTCCATAGCTTTAACCTCAACGTACAAGGCAGGTTGCTTACCCAAGATACCTGCTTAAGTTGCATTTCAATTTCAACTCAAATCTAAACCGGTTACCCACACCCGTGGCCAGTTTTTTTTCATTTCACCCTTGTACTATGAGATAAGCTGGAAGTTATCAAAAGATTGCTGTTGTCGTGTGATGTACCTCTTAGACGACTGCTGAACGGTGAAAGATAAGCAGGTGAGTCGTACAAGTTGAACAATTTATTAGTTACTTTACATGAATAGATTAAAATGAAACCTACGTCTCAGACTTTAAGATCTTCGACTGTGTTTGTTGTCACTTGAAATGGAGCCCATAGGAATTAATCGCATGCTGAATGAATAGCTTAAACTCTCAGCGCATCGTTAAACTATGATTTGATCCATGTCAGTAGATTCATTTCAATTATAATCATTAAAAACTAACTTTAAATTAGGTGCGACGGCTAAGTAATTACAGTTATCCCCAATGATTCAGCTCATGACACTTTAAACAACAGATTTTTGGAGAGAATAATTGGTTTAATTCGTGAAAAGTGAGCGGAATTAATTCACCTGAGAATTAAGAAATATACGAATGAAAGGCAGCCATGTATGTTTTGATAATTCACGTATTTACGATCGAAAAAAAGTCAACCAAGTGCTGAAATTGGGTACCGAAGTGGTTAATATGCTGATTTTTGTATTGATATAATTAATATATTTGATTAAAGGGTTTTTGATTTATTTTTAAGCCCTCACATAAACTTTTATGTATTTATTGCGAAAACAATCAAAGAAGGAACTCAACGACTCGCGGTTTGGCCATGCATGTTAGTTCTGTTATCATATCAATCTATCCGGACAGGTTGTACTTCTCTTTTAATGTGGAAACTAATTTGCAGCAGAAGACCACAATCCAGACTGACAAATTTCTTGAAAGAAAACTTCGGTGATGTAACTAAATCATAATTCTGTTTCCAAATATAGCACGCGAATAGTTCCAAGGATTTATTATTAGCGGACTTGAAATCAAAGGTAAAAACGTAGTATTTAAAAGGTCAAACGGTTACCTTATGGCTTTGCAACATTACCCAAAGTTATTTATGAACTCTGAAAATGGTCTGTTTGTGTCATAGTTTTGTGGTAAACCTGTGTTGAATTCGGATTTATAAATCTCGTCATGAGATCATACCTTGATGCCGTTACTCGTGAATATTATGGATGTTTCAAGTTGGAATTGTGTTAACTATCGTTGGTAATAGTGTTAAAGAATGCTATTTATTGTCTCGTTGGTTAGAATTTGCATTGAATGCCAAGGAGTAATATTTTTCAATGTGTACACACGACTTCTAAAAAGTTCTCGTTCATAAAATGAAGTTCTCGACACAGTTCGCTATTATATTGATTCTAAGCAAAGCAGTGCTTAGGCACTCACAAAAATTTACTTTTCTTTCAGGTTAAAATGGCTTTAATAGAATTCGCACCTCTTAACGTCCCTTGGGAGAGGAGAATGCAGACGTTTGCCGCATTATTTTGGATAACCACATTTTTCTTCATGGGTTTGTTAGCCTTCCTCACGTTGCTGTTTGTATTTTTTTACACGAGATATTATTACCTTTCGATTTTATACATCCTTTGGCTCTGGTACGACAAGGATATTTGCGAACGAGGAGGAAGGAGGTATGTATAATAGGTTTACGTAGAAATATTTTATTGACAGTGTCGTAAATCACATTTCATTTGTTTCTCGTTACCATAGTTTTTGATTTTGTTGATGCCTCGTTGTCTTGCATGCTCATTCGTATTACTCTCGTAATTAGTGAAATTACATTAAATCAGAGGTACTACTGCTGATTAAACTGATCCAAATATCTTAATGAACAATATTATTACTAGAAGGAAGCACTATGGTGAAGGTAATCTGTGGTTATTAGATGTTGTCAATCGTTTTGACGGTCGTGTGTGTATATATTTCATAAAAGTATTCCCAGACTGCAGAGAAGGTGGAATATGTCATTTATATTAATGGTGCGTTGTATATTTTATTCATTTTGTCACGCCGCATGTATATATTGTGTTTTTTTTTGGTTTCGCCTTCGTGAATATTCCCTTATATACACTGAGTGTCAAAATACTTCATTTTTATGCTCGCATTTGCCTTGTTAACGGTGGGGAAATTTATATGATTCGTGTATGGAATAATAGTGATTAATTTGACGGTATAAAACTTTTCACCTACTGTTCTATCTGCTTTGGACAGACGTAAAAAATTAGATTAGAAGTTTTTCGTGAAAGTGATATGTATATTATAATTTTCCTTGGAAATTCTGGTTGTCAAAAACTTAATTCTGCTCTCATTGGATCCTTATTTTTTTAAATCAACGTTCCAACACACATCGGTCCATTCGTTTCCCCCAAATCTCCCCATCCCTACTCACACTGCTTCCCTCGATCGATTTAACGATAACTGCTTTTCTGTTACGGTGATTGAAACTCTTTCCAGATCGGCTAGTATCATACAGGGTGCGGTGGTTATCTCCGGGCAAATTTCAATTTGAATTTCCCGCCGTATCGTAGTTCCACTGAAGGTCGCAATTGGCGTGCATGGAAGCTAAAGGCATCTAGTAAACAGTCATAACCTCAAAATGGCTGAGATGTATATCTACAAGTGCGGAGTACAATTGTAATGGCCGCTTTTATCGAAAGTGTTCCTGCTGGGCATTATATTTTGAAATAGTTCAATTCTTCTGCTACCCTAGATCAACTGTTTACAAAATTGTGGATAAATAAATGCTTTGGAGATGTCTGGGGAAGGTTTTGCTAAACTAAGGAAACGTTCAGCCACTGATTTCAAATGATTTTTTGCAAATTTTTGCGAAATTGCAAATTTTGAATCAAGTTATTAGACGGCTGAAAGGGGTTAATTGCATTGAGTCATGTTACTCTCTTGACAGATATCACTACTACTTGTGCGTATGTATAAAGGATTTTCGTTTTCATTCTTATTTTTTTAAATACGCTTGCTTTTAAAAAAAGGTTTCATTCGTTCGGGTTTAACTGCCAAATCCTGTAGAAATGGTGCATATCTGGGTGCTGCAGCAATTTAAACCTCCTGGGATGAATCAAGGCCACTGAATCCAGCCAATAGCCACCTACATATCCCCTCCCACCCCCTTGTATGTTTGCAATTCGTCCCCTGAGATGGTTTTATGTGTTCCTATCCCATTTCCTTATGTCTGTTTCTATATAAATGAGTATTTGTTTGCTGTTTGGTAGGATTTCGTATTTGAATGTGTAGAGGGCCCGAGTTCAAATCCCGGCGGCGGTGTTGAATATTTTTCAGAGGTATCTCGATATCCCTACTTGAGGTCCTTTGTGGAGGGCACTTTGAGTGAGTACGCCGTCCGTCAGATGGGACGTAAAACTGTTTGACCCCTTGGCGCCTTTCGTAAAGAGTAGTAGGCTAATGCTGACGCCGGGTTTCTCTCCACCCTTCATCCTTTCCTGTCCATCCCCTATGGTGCAAATGACCTCAGCTGTTGGTCGCCTCCCCTAAATAATAATACTACTACTCCTTTGGTGGGTGAAACAGCTCCATAACGCCATCTTTTGGCCAAAGAATCGGGGCATTTCGTTAATATGTAAGAGCCGCAGATTTCAGGGTGCATTATGTTCCCTTGATAGCTCAAACAGTTAGAACATCAGGCCCAATGACAATTTGAAAGGTCCGGTGTTCGAGTCCTGGTGAAGGAAATGTTTTATGCGCTTGTGATCTGTTCTTGATTCCGCCTTCCCCACGTACTCCCCCCTGTGTTGTTTGTCCTTCATATATATGTGTTCCTGCTGTCCTTTTTCCTTATATCTACATGTTTATGTCAATGAATATATATGTAAATGTATATATATATATATATTTATATATATGTGTATATATATATATGTGTGTGTGTATGTATGTATAATTTTATATATATATATATATATATATATATATATATATATACACACACACACATATAAATATATATATAATATAAATGTATATATATATATATATATATATATATATATATTTATATATAAAACCATAAACACAGTAATCAACCCAAAGGTCGGTTTGGTAGGTGATGGTAGAGTTCACCCAGTACTAAGCCTGACGGCATCTATTTGCCTGTTTTGTAGATTTCAAAAAAGCATTTGATAGAGTGAATTGGGAAAAAAATAATTAGTATGTTGCAGAAAATAGGAATAGATTGTAATAGGGAAAGGAGGCTAATCTGCACCCTATACATGTGTCATACTGCTCAGGTGCGAGTGGGAAACGGGGAGTCCGGATGGGCAGTGTTAGGAAGAGGTGTAAGGCATGGGTTGCCCATTATCACCATTGCTGTTCAACCTGTATGCGGAGGAAATGATGAAAGAGGGGCATTATGGGAAGAACTGGAGGTGGGAATGAAAGCGGGCGGGGAATTCGTAAAATCAGTTAGGTTTGATTGGATGACCAAGCTTTAGTTAATGTCAGTCAGCCAAGGGGCTGCAAGCATTGCTGAGTGAATTGGAAATTCAGTGTGACAGGTATGGGATGAGAATCAATATATTAAGAAAACAAAGGTTATGCGATTTTCTAGAAAGAAAAACGCTAAGCTAAACTTTAAAATAGGAGGGCAATTAAACTAGAGCAGGTAAAACAGTTTATACTAATCTCAGAAGTGTTTTGGACCAACACTGTCAAAGTAGTAGGGACGTAAGGAGAGGAATTGAGCTAGGCAAAGAGGCTTTCACACAAGGAGGAGGGAGTTAAGATGAGAGGGACTTTGAGTAAGGATGTTAAGAATAGACTTGAAAACTTTGATATGGAGCATAGCTATGTATGGCGGAGAAATGTGGTCACTGAACTGATAGACGTAGATTGGAGGCTTGGAGATTATATATATATATATATATATATACACAAATATATATATATATATATTTGTATATATATGTGTCTATGTAGTGAACAGAGTTGTGGAGTAGGATGTTGGGTTTTGTTTTGTTTGAAGGTACAAGAGAATTCTTTGGTATATTTTGTCATTCCAAAACCTACCGTGATTGCTTTATTATCTGTAATAATAATGTAATCGCTTTAAAACAGCTTGTAAGTCTTATTGTATGTTTTAATTAATGTTATTATTGATATTTTATACTCCGAATAGGGTTCAGTGGGTCAGGAAATGGAAACTGTGGAAATATTACTGCGATTACTTCCCAATAAAGTTGATAAAGCTGGCGAATCTCGACCCGGCGAAGAACTACCTCTTTGCGTGCCACCCGCACGGCATTCTCTGCTCTGGGGCCTTTGGGAATTTTGCGACGGAGGGCACGAAGTTCAGTGAAGTGTTCCCTGGTCTAATACCGCATCTGCTGACTCTACAAGGACACTATATCATACCGGGATACCGCGATTTCCTCCTCTGTTCGGGTGAGTGAAGTGTGGACGATTGAAATACTGTTTTGATCTAGTACGAGGGTTGAATGAAAACTAATGCACACATGCCTGTTGAACGCAAACGTAAACAATCAATAAGATTGGGCAAAACATGAATTTTAGTGCGATTTTTAAAGCTTCAAAATCATATACGAGGGTTATTCCAATATTAATTTCTTTTTATTCATGAAGAATCTTCAAATTTACCAATGAAGTAGTGAAGAATATAAGATATCAACAGTTTGCGCATTTATTGCACAGACCGTCTAATGACTGACACATACCTATAATTGAAAACATTTACCCACGTACTCTGGATAGGATAGACACGTGTGTACATTTTAAGGGGAAACTCTAGCCCATCACATAGAAATTAACTTTGGAAAGGAAATATAAATTAAAGTTTAATGAAGTAGTGCAGAATAAGAAGTGAATTACCTGAAAACTTTCCGAGCGACAACACCAAGCTAGTTATGCCAATTTCAATTGCGCAAGAACCATGTAAACATACAAAATATATAAATAATAACATAAAAAGTAACATAAAAAATATACAACGCCGTCTCCGTGATGACCACGCAAGGGAAATGACGTACGAAATTAAAAACAAGCTGTTGATAGAACATATTGCAAATACTTTGCCATTAGATTCAGAAATAAGGAGGACGGAAGTTAATACTAGAGGTAAGCTAACTTTTGCAAGGTATTTATGGCGGTAAACCCATTTCAAAACCGTCGTTTGACTCGGTTTCAAACAATTTTGACCTAATTTTGTGGCGCAAATCTTATCTTTTATGAAATATAAATCATCTATCAGAGATTCGTCAAAGACTAATTGCTAAAGCAAACTTCTGTTCTGAATTTCAAAGCATCTTAACCCTCTTAGTGCGGTGGGGATTCCAGGGGTACTTAGTGAGAAGTGCAAAGGGTATTTTAAGAAAATGTATCACCTTAGGAAAAGAAACATTATGAAGTTATTTGTTTAGATATCCATATGCAGTTTTTTTATTTTGAAATATAATATTGTAGTTAATAATGATGTTATACATTTACATCATCTGAAAAATAAATGTAATTATTACAGTATTATAAATTTGAAGAATATTTTTTTGTTAGCAATAATATTTAGATTTTTTAGACAGAATACTAATATATTTTTTAAAAACATTTTTCAATGAAACTACCATATTTAAATATAAGAAAGAAATGTTGAAAAAATTATAAATAAATAAAAAGAAAAACCAGTGAATTGTAAATTTTTTGTCAGCCTCTGCATAGTTCGATTTTGTTGAAAAGGCTGATCTCACCTTAGTCAAATTGGGACTTTTCCCCTTTCCTTGAGACTGCGGCAATGTGCTTACAATCTAAAGGCAGAACAAAACCAAGTTCTAACTCATAGAGAACTGCTGACAATGTAATCCATTACACAGGGCGCAATTGATTAGATAGGATGGACGGCAAGAGAAACCAAAATTATTACAAAGCAGTGCTCTCATTTCCATCGCATCAACAAAGTCTGAATAAGCAGTTATATATCAACACCACCAAACCATAACACATTCAAGAGATTACAGATGAACACAGATTAGTAACCTTTCAGTGGCTTTTCATAGTGGAAAGACCACTCAGACTAAAAAAACGAGCAGACAATTAGGCTGAGCTTCCCGACATGTACAAAACTGAACCTAAAATTATAATAAGAATTATACTTTTTGAAAAGCATTTGAAATTGCTAATGAAAAATCAAAAAATATGTTTTATAATTGTATGGAATTCACCCTATCGATAGCACAAAAACCATAAATTATTAAAGAAAAAACCATAAGTTACAGCAATTTAAACAATAGCCTACGCAAGAGCCGATATATCGGCCCGCCATACTTTTCGCCAGGGATACAAAAGCCGATATATATCAGCCAGCCGCATTAAGAGGGTTAATGGTTACTTTTGCCGATTTCCCGTCCAATATGTCTATTGTACGTAGTTGAGGAATGGCATAAATTACAAGAGTTATTCCGATACATTGCGTAGACCACTTGCAAACAATCTTTGCTCTGAATTTGCGATGTTTTTCCTTAATCTTCTTGAACAAATTTGACGAAC
Source organism: Hetaerina americana (assembly GCF_022747635.1). Classification (NCBI taxonomy): domain Eukaryota; kingdom Metazoa; phylum Arthropoda; class Insecta; order Odonata; family Calopterygidae; genus Hetaerina; species Hetaerina americana. Next base: position 466,877 of record NW_027287041.1, on the reverse strand, counting down.
ACTTCTCAAGATAAACACTGATATGCAATGGAGATAAATACTGCTTCAGTATGATGTACACACGTGCTCGGTAATATTTCCCATTAGATCACCTTGAAAAGGAAAAAGTTACAATTTATATGTTAAAATCTTCAATTTTCGTCAAACTTTGGGGTTACTTACCTTCAGATGTCATTCCAAATTGAAATTACTGTTCGAAAATTGCGACAAATCAGTGACTATTAATCTTTTAATAGTTTTTACACCATGTTCTACCCTTTTTCAATTCCGCACGTGCGAAATTGAATCTGTTTATCAAGAAAATTATCCATTAAACCAGGATTTATCAAAATTAATCAGTTTATAACACAACTAAACCAATAAACATGGCTTACAAATGGATATACAAGATTTGTAAGCACGAAGGCGATTCAAAAAGTAAGGTCCCCCATTTTGTTTTCATGAAAAATCAAATTTATTCTCTCATCTTTGCAAACATCGTATGGATAGGTTGAGCATTTAGCTATTTTTCTACACAGTCGCCTTGACGATCAATCACTTTTTGCATCCTTGTAAGCAGCTTTTTAAATACCGGCGTCGTACCTATTTTCTTTAGCACTGGCTTCCAAGTATTACTGATTTGGAAGCCGTTGTCAACTGTTGAAAGTACTGGTGTCCAGTCGGATTTCAAAGGCTTCTTTCACTTAGCAATCCTGAACCCACGCTGGGAAACTCAAGAGAACTTCTTGAATACCGTACGGCGGGAAAACCTGAGATCTTTCGTTACAATCAAGTGTCAGGCAAAGTTTCACAGCAACAGAGTGGAATTTTTGCACCGTTTGATAACCATGGATGAAACATGGGTTCATTACTTCACGCCCGAGACGAAAGAACAATCAAAACAATGGATTTAAAAGGGAGAACTGGCTCCAAAGAAGGCGGAGACAGTTTCATCTGCAGGCAAGGTCATAGGGACGGTTTTTTTGGGATTTGCATGGGATAATTTTCATTGACTATCTTTGAAAAAGGTAAAACTATCAACGGCAAGTATTATGCGAAGTTATTGCAATGTTTTGAGCGAAGAAATCAAGCAAAGGCGGCCGAATTTTGGCTAAGAAGGAGGTGTTGTTTCATCAAGAAAATGCAACAGCTCACAAATACGTTATTGCAATGGTCGAAATTCGTGAATTAAAGTTTTAATTGCAATCTCTTGCACCTAATTTCGCCAGATTTAGAGCCCCCTCGGAGTATTTTCTGCATTTGCAAACTTTGAAATATTGGCTCGGGTGGTCGAAGATTTTCCAAACGGTGAAGAATTGATTTCGAATGCAGTTAATGGCTATTTTATGGAGAAAGACAGTTCTTATTATATAAAAAAGGGTATTAAAATTATTGAACATCGCCGGGAAAAGTGTATTTAGGGCTGAAAGGAGATTATTTTGAAAAATAAGTGCTTTTTTGCCAATATTTTTGTGTTTTCTTTGTTGGTTCGGGTACTTCTGGCATTACCTCTTGTGTCAAACGTTTATTTTCTAAATACAACGGTCCTATTCTCTGTCGTTCGAGTATTTCACATAAATTGCAAGCTGTTAAATCAGCTTACAGGGTTCGTCCGGAAAATAAGTGTACTGACTCCTGGGCTGGGCACGCCACTCCAGGCGCGCCAAGCACCGCTCTGACAGGCTGCGATTGGAGGGGGGTATGTTGGCAAGCGACGCTGAAAAAGGCAGTCGGCTCTGAGCTGTGGTGTAGTGAGGAGCTCTGTTAGCGCGAACCTCCACGCTCGACCCACGTCACAGAACGCGATGCCGAAGTTTTTGGAGCAGCGTTATTCCATCAAATTTGCGGTAAAGCTTGGGAAATCGTTTACCAAAACTGTCGGTATGATAAACCAGGCTTACGGGGAGTCAGCCATGTCCAGAAACATGATCTTTCGGTGGCACAAGATGTTCGTGGAGGGCAGAGAAGAGGTCGACGACTTGTCTTCGAGAGGTTCCCGATGATGCCTTCGCGGGAGCGTTCCAGGAATGGGAACGTCGCTGGAACAAGTGTATCGACCCACAAGGGTCCTATTTTGAGGAATATTAGCTTAAGATATGTAAAAGTGTAATGAATTTTTTTTCCTGAGCTCAGTACACTTATTTTCTGGACGAACCCTGTACCTCTAATGGGTTGTGTTGCGAAAATATGTTAATATGCCTCATTGTAATCATACGGAGTCGTCAGTTTAGGTCTGAATGTGTTGATGATATGGTTTTGATTCGGTTTTACTTAAGGTTCCGTTGCGGCTTCGAAAGAAAGCTTGAAGTATGTCCTTACGAATCCAGAGGGTGGTCACGTTGCGGCTGTTATCGTCGGAGGTGCCTCGGAATCATTCTTTTGTCACCCGGGGACATATCAGCTGGTGTTGAAGAAGAGAAAAGGGTTTATCAGGATAGCCATGCAGTCAGGGTATGTATAGAACCTTTGGTTGACACCGAAAACCCTTAAAATATGAAAGAATCATGTTCGACGGTGAGCGATCCGGGTTTTTTCTCTTGTAACTGCTTAGTTTAATGTGTTAAATTCATAATTTTGTATATGGTCATCTGATTGTTTAAACAATGATGGATTTGTGGTGAAATGTTCATTGTTTTTAGTCTAGTATTGAGTCATGCATTGCGTGGTGCTAGCCAGTTATGTTTTTGCTTCTGTTGTCCTTTCTCGTTTGTAATACTGTTTGTTGTCCGTAAAATGGATATTGACCAGATCACGGAGAAACGAATCAGCGTATCAGGTTTTTATGGTGATGTATGGAGGTCGAAATTATCATAAGAAATTACTGAGAATAATACTGACAGCTGTTTAGAGGGTGATAATGCTATCTGATGAAGAAAACATCCTAGTTTTCAAAGTGGATTTAGGCATTTTATTGAAGATGGCCTAGACAAGACGCCAAGACGGATTAAGATGCGAAGGCCTTTATAAAGACCTTCCTATTCCCATCACCTTCTGTGTTTGACGTTGATACAACATTGATCGTGACAGTGCAATGGTCCCTTGTCCTTCTTCTTATCTAATCGTCATTATAATAATAACTGTGATCCGAATGATAATGTCAGCTGATGAAGAGTGAACTGAATTAAGAGTAAATTATCAACAGTGCCCACCACTAATACTATTTTATTACCATTGAATGACACAATATGATTGGATGGATCGACATGGATGGATCCTTGATGACACACACACACACACACCAATGAATGACACCATGACACAATGCACACCATTCAGAGCACATTATACCAGAGAGCACATTGATATATGTTCGCCGTTGTTTCTGGCAATTAATTAATTCAAATCACCGCATTGATCCAATGATCATCACAATCCTCCTTATTATTATTTTTATTCTTAAAATAGATCTCTGCCCCTTTTTGCAACTTTTTCCAATATATATTCCAGATTAATAAAATGCAATGAAATGTGATGATAATGATTGGTGGGGACATTGTACGTGTCATATCACTTAATGGGGGCACACGAGATAATAAATAAACAGACAATAGATAAATAATAAAAAAGCAAAGAAGAAACGACGGTATAGAAGACTACTACTATTGACAATTAAATAAGAAGAACCTTAATAAGAACTGAACTGCCTTTAAATAATAGGAGGAGGACTTCCAAAGGGGAGGGTGCTTTATTATTAAACAGTGGAAATGAATATAAGAAGAAGAAGACGATGGAATATGTAATAATAATAATAATAAGAAGGAGGCATAGATAGCCATTTCTACGAATTGACAGAGAGAGTACTTTGAACAAGGTATAAGCAACAAAATCATTGCAATATAGACTCAATTTTTAAGCAAAACAAAGTTTTTTATGGCCTCAGTTCGTGTGTTTATTGCCCAGACCACGGATATTCAGTTCTTCGAATCAGGGAACTGTTAGTTTTAATTGTGTATACTATCAGTTTTGCCCAGTGCCTCATAGTTCAAATATATTCCTCAAGAATACCTCCGCAATGTGCAGATGTTGAAGATCGTAAGTCTCGTGGGAATTATTCTGCGTTGGTTCATGCATGATTTGTAGGAGAGATATCGGGAAGAGTTTCAATAAAAAACATATATTTCTTTCTTATAGATAGCTAGACTCACACAATAATGTCTCTATCTCTTTAACAATATTCTTTATTATCTGTACACTTCTTCTCATAAGTAATAATCTTACAGATTTATTATTATAAGGTAATCCACCAGTTAAGGTAGGTTTTTGGAAGGACACAGCTAATAAATAAAACATTTTGTGACTCCTGGCAAAACACAAAATCCAGCATCCTACTCTACATCAGGTCCCTCTTTATCTCTGAGTACTTCCTTCCTCCCTTCATCCCCTATCCAAGACAACCCTATCCTGTTCTTCCCTTTCCTTGTTTGCCTAACATTCTCCCCTCTATCTCAGTCTTCTTCAACATCCCGCTACTGCCGGTCAATACCCCCTTCATCCACTTTTCATCTGCCTCCTTTGTAATATCTCCCAACAAACCCCTCTCTTCGCCCACCATACCAAGTACTTCCTCATTTGTTTTCCTTCTTTCGGTCCATTTCAACATCTCCATTTTTCTCCATACCCACATTTCAAAAGCCTCCGGTCTACGTCTATCCTCCTGCTTCAATGACCACGTTTCCGCACCATACATAGCTACGCTCCATATCAAAGTTTTCTAATGAATCTCTTCTTAGTATCCTTACTCAACGTCCCTGTCATACTCTCCCTCCTCCTTGTGTGAAAGCCTCTTTGCCTAATAGCGCAATTCTTCTCCTTACGTCCTTACTACTTTGATACCGTGTTGGTCCAAAACACTTCCGAGATACATAAACTGTTCTACCTGCTCTAGTTTTTGCCCTCCTATTTTAATATTTAGCTTGGCCTTTTTCTTTCTAGAAAATCACATGACCTTTGTTTTATTAATATTGATTCTCATCCCATACCTGTCGCACTGAATTTCCAATTCACTAAGCAATGCTTGCAGCCCCTTGGCTGACTGACAAACTAAAGCTTGGTCGTCAGCGAACCTAACTGATTTTAAATGAATTTCCCGCCCACTTTCATTCCTACCTCCAGTTCTTCCCATAATGCCTCTTTAATCATTTCCTCTGCATACAGGTTGAACAGCAACGGTGATAATGGGCAACCCTGCCTTACACCTCTTCCTAACACTGCCCAACCGGACTCCCTGTTCCCCACTCGCACCTGATAGCAGTCTGAGATATATACAGGTTGCAGATTAGCCTTCTTTACAGATATAAATGTTTTTGTGTTCTACATTATGCTGGAAGAACTTTTTCACTTACAATTCAACTCTGAATAATATGAACATCAACGAGAATAAAACTAAAATCCTTTGAGTGTGAGTGGAAGAGAGAAGCCGAATGCAGACAGATATCGCAATTGAGAATAGATGAAACTAGAGCAAGTGGAGTGCTGTCCTTCCGTTCATCTCTGTACTTGTTGGTCGGCAGAAGTATGGTGACATGGGATGGGAGGATTTTGACTGACATCAAGCGAAGAATAGCCCAGAGATAAGAAGGCATAATTGGGAAGGAGAAGAGGCAATTGCTATTGTTGTATGAAGAACATACGATTGCAAATAAGGAAGCAGTTCGTCAAGACTTTCGTGTGGATCATGGCACTATACGGATCGAAGAAGACATGGAATACTATGGAAAAGTGGACCAGATGAAGAATTGAATAGAATAGAAGCCTTTGGGAGATGGCGCTGATTAGGAGGAGAATGCTGAAGAGATTAAATTGACAGAGACAAAGTGAGGAAGGAAGGAGGAAGTATATAGAAGAGCAGATAAGACGATAGGACTACTATTATGGATAGAACACTCTCTATGGCTATGGAGAAGAAACAGATGACGGATTGGACACACTTGGAAGCATACAAATGGATGGATTAAGGATTATAATTAAAGGAAAGATCCCACGAGGAAGGCCAAGGGACAAATAGGGCAAATTAAGAAGGATGTAGAACAGGGAACCTATCAGGGATTGAGGGAATTAGCACTAAATAGAGAGTATATTGGAGGGCTGGAGTTAACCAATCCTAGGATTGAAATACTGGTGATGATTATGGGGAATAATAGGACTAGCCAATAGTGGTGCCGGGAGGGACTGTTATATGGGAGGTTGGGGTATCATGGCGGTGCCAAATCCTGAAAGAGAAGGTCTTCTTCTTATTACTAAACTGACAGACCCACATTCATTAGACTTTCCTCTGTTTTGGTATGAAGAAGAAGAATTCTGAAGAATATAACATCAGGAGGAGGTAAAACCTGAAGAGAAAGCTTCAATTTCATTCTAAAATATAGTGCTACTCATGTTTTCTGTAGATTTAACAAGGGTTCTTCTTCTAATCCATGGAATAACCCCATGCTGTCTCTTTCTTCCTCAGGGCCTCCATTGTTCCAGTGTTTTCCTTCGGAGAGACGGATGTCTACGATCAGATATCCAATCCAGAGGGGAGTTTCCTCCGAATGATCCAGGAGAAGTTGAGGAAGATAATCGGTCTTGCTCCGGTACTTTTCTTGGGCCGTGGTATATTTCAGTACTCATTCGGCATCCTTCCGTTCCGGAAACCGATATATACTGTGGGTGAGTCTGGTTGTGGTATATTTCATTAAATTTCTCCTCGTAATGTAAAGCTTTTGTTTAAGTTTTAGTTGATCTCTTGGTGTTCTATTTAATGTGAGTGTGGCCTTTGGTTTGTGTCGTTTGCATTAATTCTGAAGACTACTCTGTCGCAGGCAGTGTTGAGTCAGAAGTCTGAATATGGCCGTAGTTTCTTTCATACATGAGACATGGCTTTGAAAATTTGGATGAACAAAACACTGAGAAAATATGGTCATCATACAGTGTGCATTACAGAAGTAATGTATTTCAATTTCCCACACCACTCGTATTGATCGTGGTGGTATTAAACCACTTGCAGTAGGTCCGAGGAAGGCTAAGCTTTACCTTAAAACTAGTCTCAGTGCTCTCCAATCTGTAGAAGCATCCGGACGTCAGTTATTGTAAACCTCTGCCTGCTAACAGTGTCAGGAAACACCAACTAAGCAGAAATTTCAAGTGAACTTTAGCAATGTATTGAAAATGAACCTGATTATTTGGACAACATCATCACTGGTGACAAAATCTGGGTTTTTTTCATACAACCCAGAAACAAAACATCCAAAGCTCTCTGAGTGGGGCACCAACTAGTCCCTCAAAGTCCAATAAAGGCAAGAATGAGCAAATTGGAAGTGAAAACAATGCTCATTGTCTTGTCGACAGTAAAGGAGTGATCCAATAAGGAGTTTGTTCCTCAAGAACAGACAGTTAATAATGCTGCCTACTATGTGGATGTGCTGGAAAGACTCCGAAAAAGGGTCATCAGGTCAAGAAAAGACATCTCAACTCCATCACGACAACACAGCAACTCCATCACGATAACATGGCAACTCCATCATGACAACACGGTAACTCCATCACAAAAACAGGGCAACTCCATCATGACAACAGGGCAACTCCATGATGACAACAGGGCAATTCCAACATGATAACAGGGCAACTCCATCACGACAACACAGCAACTCCATCACAACAACACGGCAACTCCATCATGACAGCAGGCCTTGCCACAATGTGCTTTGAGTCGATGTATTTTCTTAGCCAAACACCAGGTGCCAACACTGCCCAATCCCCCTTTTATAGTCCTGATATCACCCTAGCAGGCTTCTTTTTGTCCCCTCGGATTAAGGCAGCCCTGAAAGGAACCTGTTTTTCATCCATAGAAGAGATCTAATCAGCTCTGCGACTAGAAGACCTTTTGCGAGAGAGGTCCCTGAAGACGTCTTCCAGGGCATGTACCAGTCATGGCAGATTTGCTGGAAAAAATGTGTAGGCCCAAGAAGAGTACTTTGAAGAATTTTAAGAGTTTGTGCAAATGTTTTCAATGGATTACTTCAATTCCGCTTCCACAGTTTAGAGAGCACTGAGACTGTTTTTGTGGCAAAGCTTAGCATTTATCACACCTACTCTAAGTGGTTTGATCCCACTTCGACCAATAGGAATGGCAAGGGGAATCCATTTGCGTTGCTTTCGGAAGGTGCTCTGGATGTTTGAGAATGTTTTAAATTGATGGATGTGCTAATGTTAATTTTGTCGTTCTTGTTTTGCAGTTGGAACGCCTATTAACATCGAAAGGAATCCACATCCCACGCAGGAAGAAGTGGATAAGGTACACAATGATTACGTCCAGGCCTTGATTCAACTCTTTGAGACTCAGAAGTCCAAGTATTTGACGGATCCAAATGTTAAGTTGACGATAACGTAAGGAAACGATTATGGTCGAAGAATTAGGTGAGATCTTCTGTCAGCGAATCCGATTGGTGCACAAGAGACGTTAAGAGACGGAATGGGTGAAATTATTATGAGATGGGAATAAGTTCGCTTTGGTGTCATTTTGATGGAGAATCGTTGGTGTTTATTGGTGACATCTGTCCTGGGTTTTGCCTTTGGTTTCTATGGTCTTGGCGAAATGTGAATCGTGTGCCGTTATGGCATTAATTGTTCCGAGGAATATATATATTTGAAACAATTGTTGAACAAAGTACTGTAAACGTTAAATGACGTTGTTTTTCCGATTTGAATTTATACAATTTATCTAAGACTGTTATGTTTTGTAGACTTTTATATGAAATTAAAAGAAACGAAAATAAAATCTAAAAGATTTTGTTTATATAAATGAATGTTAATCATTTGTAAATATGTTTGTGATTAGAAAAAAATACGGCATTGTACTTAAGATACCGTCGTGTGGTAGTCTTTTTATGGTACTGTTGGACGGTATATAATTCTATGGCATTGTCCAGGATGCCGGAGCGGTCTTCTCCTTTGTGACTTTGAAGAATAATGTTTTTGTACGAACGCATAAATGTATAACTTGCGTTTGAAAAGGTTCCTTTCTATGCTCAAATTTGGGACTTTCTTTTCTATTATCAGAAAAAGAGTCCTGATCTACAAAAGTTATTAATTCCTTGTATTTGAAAGGATTAGTTGACTTTATTTGGATGTTTATACAATGGGAAATGAATGTTTAGTGAAGTGTATTTTGGTATTTGTGTGGGGTTTCCTCGTTGGGAGTGAGTTTGGAGTTCGAAGAGATGATAGTATTTTGTTAAATGATTGTTGATGAAGTGGATTTAATTTGTAGAAAGTTTACAGAAGTGAATAAAGGCTTCCCTTTTTTTCTATACAAACTGTGTTTTTATATTTCTAATTGTGATAAACCATTTAGATATTGAGGGATAATGGGAAAAACATGTATATATATATATATATATATATATATATATATATATATATGTATATTTATATATATGTATGTAATATTATATACATATGTGGGTCGCGGTAGTCCAGTGGGTAGAGCGTTGGACTGCTGACTGGAGGGTCCCGGGTTCGATTCCAGGGCAAGGCACTCTGGGCACCTGCAGCTCCACCCAAGCTAAAGTAATTTTTCGGGTACCAGGTCTTCCTGGGAAACCATAACCGGCACAGGGAAAGGAACTGGCCCCCCTTAATACCCTGCTAATGTGTGAATTTCACATGACGTCGGGCTTAGTACTGGGTGATCTCTACCATCACCTAATAAACCGACCTGTTGATTACTGTCGTTATGTTTTATATATATATACAGGTATATATTATATATATATATATATATATATATATACATATGGGCTCCACCCAAGCTACTAGTATGTAAATTTTCAGATAGTACCAGATCTTCCACCTTCAGATAGTACCAGATGTGTGAATTTCACACGCCGTATAGGGCTTAGTACTGGGTGAACTCTACCATCAACCATATCAAACCGACCTTCGGGTTAATTACTACTGTGTTTATGGTTTTATATATATATATATATGTGTATATATATATATGTATATATATATATATATACACACACACACACGCGTATATACATATCTCTGTACATTTTCTTTGTATATATATATATATACACATTCAAACACGAAATCCCACCAAACGGCGAATAAATACTCATATATATAGAAACAGGTATTAGGAAAAGGGATAGGAACACACATAATGGACGAACACATCCGCCCGGCAAGTGGAAAGATCTGGTGTTCGAGTCCCGGTCAAGGAAATATTTTTACTCTTGTGATCCGTTCGATTCTGCCTTCCCCACCTCTATTGTGTTCGTCCTTTATGTGTGTTCCTATCCCTTTTCCTTATATCTGTTTCTATATATATGAATATATATATATATATATATATATATAAAATATATTATATATATATATATATATATATATATATATAATATATTATATATATATATATATATAATATATTATATATATATATATATATATATAATGTATATTTTTATGTATAACATTTATTTGCAAAAAAAACACATTTATTTCCTAAATATTAGGCGAAATTTCGATAAAAATCTATGTAAAAAAAATGGTCTTATGAAACTATGTAATATTTTTACAAACGCATATTTCCCAAGTTAAAAATAAACACATGAGTCACGTAGTATTTTAAGCAATTTTAGCACCAATTCTAAAATAAAAATTTATAACAAAAACATTACAGTTTATTATAAATTAAAGTTTTTAAGGGAACCCAGAAAAGGTTACATTTCCAAAAAACATTATATTAGAACCTCTCCCCGTACCGTGGAATACAACCTTGACGTGGCGGAAGGGATTGTGCGTTCCGATGACCCCTAGAGCTGTGCTGGTGGGAGTAATAATTATTGCTCCTGGTAGGGTCACCCATGCCAGATAGGTCGAAGGTTAGGAGCTAGACGAAAGGTAGTCCACGCAGCGTCTGTTCCTCAGTGAGGCGCTGCAATGGCGTCTGACCTCAGTGGGGCCAGTGGCCATTAAGTGATGGTGTCACGTTAAAAACACATTGAGGAAGGAAACGGGAAACCACCTCAATTATCATTCCCAAGATTAACATGATGGACTATACAGAGATTTTGAGTCTTGGAACCACGGGGCTCGGCACAATTGGCCGTGTGTCGTGCCCGGCAGCGGGGGAGGTAAGGCTTCCGCGGTCGTCATCCCACGAAATCCTTGCAAGGGAAAACCGGCAGCAGCAGGACAGAAGACGCAGGAGAAGAAGACCACATCAGTTAGAATAGGAACGTGGAATGTTAGGACAATGATGAGGACAGGGAAATTGGAGAATGTTAAGCGAGAGATGGAAAGGGGAAATATCGATATTTTAGGTCTATGCGAGGTGAGATGGAAGGATAGCAGCAGGACAGAAAAAGAAAACTGAACTCAGAGATGAAGAGGATGTTGGGTCATGTTTTTTTGGGATAAATGAAGTGTTTATTTGGTAGTTGTGTTCATCCAAAAACCTACCTTAACCGGTAAATTACTGTGTAATATATATACAGGGTTCGTCCGGAAAATAAGTGTACTGACTCCTGGGCTGGGCACAATCCCAGCACCGCTCTGACGGGCTGCGATTGGAGGGGGGTATGTTGGCAAGCGACGCTGAAAAAGGCAGTCGGCTCTGAGCTGTTGTGGTGTAGTGAGGAGCTCTGTTAACGCAAACCTCCACGCTCGACCCACGTCACGGAACGCGATGCCGAAGTTTTTGGAGCAGCGTTATTCCATCAAATTTGCGGTAAAGCTTGGGAAATCGTCTACCGAAACTGTCGGTATGATTAACCAGGCTTACGGGGAGTCAGCCATGTCCAGAAACATGATCTTTCGGTGGCACAAGATGTTCGTGGAGGGCAGAGAAGAGGTCGACGACGAGTCTTCGAGAGGTTCCAGATGATGCCTTCGCGGGAGCGTTCCAGGAATGGGAACGCCTCTGGAACAAGTGTATCGACTCACAAGGGTCCTATTTTGAGGAATATTAGCTTAAGATATGTAAAAGTGTAATAAATTTTTTTTCCTGAGCTCAGTACACTTATTTTCCGGACGAACCCTGTATTTATATATATATATATATATATATATATATATATGATTGGAATAGGGACTGGAGGCTAATCCGCAACCTGTACATGTCTCAGGCTGCTCAGGTGGGGAACAGGGAGTCCGGATGGGCAGTGTTAGGAAGAGGTGTAAGGCATGGGTTGCCCATTATCACCGTTGCTGTTCCACCAGTATGCAGAGGGAATGATTAAAAAGGCATTTAGGGAAGAACTGGAGGTAGGAATGAAAGTGGGCGGGGAATTCGTAAAATCAGTTAGGTTTGCTGATGACCAAGCTTTAGTTTGTCAGTCAGCCAATAGAGGGGTTTCAAGCATTGCTTAGTGAATTGGAAATTCAGTCCGACAGGTATGGGATGAGAATCAATATTGATAAAACAAAGGTTATGCGATTCTCTAGAAAGAAAAAGCCTTCAGCCAAACATTAAAATAAGAGGGCAATTAAAGTAGAGCAGGTGGAACAGTTAAACGTATCTAGGAAGTGTTTTTTGCACCAAAGGTGATTTCAAAGTATTAGTGGGGACGTAAGGAGAAGAATTGTGCAATTAAGCAAAGAGGCTTTCACAGACAAGGAGGAGGAGGAGGGAATTAAGAAGAGGATGTTGATTGATTGATGAGAGGGACGTTGATTATAAGGATGTTTTAAGAAAAGACTCGTTAGAAAACTTTGATATTGACCGTAGTTATGTGTGGCTATGGAAACGTGGTCATTGAAGCAGGAGGATGGACGTGGTTTGGAGGCTCATCAATTGATATATATTATAGTTATATTCGGCACGGAAACGTGGTCGTTGAAGCAGGGGGATAGACATAGATTGGAGGCTTTTGAAATGTGGGTGTGGAGAAGAATGGAGAAGGTGAAATGGACAGAGAAGAAAACAAATGAGGAAGTACTTTGTATGGTGGGCGAAGAGAGGGGTTTGTTGGGAGCAATCCTATGGAGGCAGGAAAAGTGGATGAAGGGGGTGTTGACCGGCAGTGGGATGTTGAAGACTGTGATAGAGGGTAGAATGTTGGGCAAAAGAGGAAAGGGAAGGAACAGGATAGGGATGTCTTGGATATGGAATGAAGGGAGGAAGAGAGTACTCAGAGATGAAAAGGGGCCTGATGTAGAGGAGGATGCTGGATTTTGTGTTTTGTTAGGAGTCACAAAATATTTATTTATTTGGTAGCTGTGTCCATCCAAAAACCTACCTTAACTTGTAGATTACCTTATAGTGGTATAAATATACAAAATTTTATATAATTAAAACCATAAACACAGTAACGATCAACCCAAATGTTGGTTGGGTTTGGGTGATGGCAGAGTTCACCCAGTACTATAAGCCCTATTCATGGCATGTGAAATTCACAAATCAGGGTATTAGGGGTGCCAGTTCATTAATTCACAGTGTCGGTTATGGTTTCCCAGGAAGATCTGGTACCTGAAAAATCACATAGCTTGGGTGGAGCTGCAGGTGCCCAGAGTGCCCGGCCAGGAGGGCAAACTAGGAATTAGTAGGGATAGATTGATAGATAGGGATGTTGGATAGAAGGGAGGAAGGAAGCATAGGTACTGAGATGAAGAGACCCTTGTTGTTGCAGAGAAGATGATACTGGGTTCTGTTTCTTATCAAAAATCACATTAATGCTAATAAAATCTTTTTGTCTTCAATAGACGCAGTTCATACAAATAAATATTTTTAGGCTAAAAACAGTGCTTTGTTTGCATTCGGAATTGGGGGGATTGTGTTTTTGAGTGAAAAATTGTACGCTTTTTCTAATAAATGTATTTTAATTACAAAAATACAATGCTATAAAGGCTTTCAAATAAATTATAATTAAAATTCCGGACACATCTGATCGTGTAATTCATATAGCTATATTGGAAATTATGAGGTAATTGAAGAACTACTTAAGGTACTGATATACTTTGCGGTCTTTGGGGATTAATTAGATTACGGTTTTTCATATATATATTGAAATAAATGAGTTCCCTGTACGTGAGAAAGCTTGTAAATTAAGTAAAATGACGAAATCCACAAGGTGTAATGAATAAAAAATAAATTTGCCTGGGAAACACCTTAGAATTAACTTTAAATAAGTGAAAACAGTCGGATTAAAACATATCGTCCCTTTGGGCGAAATGGCCAAATTGATTACGAAGCAAATGTTGATTATGTTGCTAAGAACTGTTGCTAATTAAAGTTTGCATTTCTAATCTCAGTTG
>NW_027287041.1:392500-452551 GCF_022747635.1 Hetaerina americana | reverse complement strand
AGTTTGCTTTATTGAAACTGTGTATTGCATTTATCAGTCCAGAATTTTCGTAAAATCGCTAATGTAAGCCTTGAGAGTTGTAATATTTCTTTGCTTGGTGGATTATAAATGTATACTGTTTGGTTTGAGTGTGTTTTTGTTTGAGAATGGATTTTTTTACGTATTTTACGCGGGAAATCAGAGTTTTTTCCGTGTATTTTGATGGGTTTACAAAGGGAATGGATGTAGTGTAACGTAGGGAAGGGGATTTGTCGCTATTTAAGGAAATATTGTAGATATAATCTTACCTTTGTGGGTTTTGCTGTTTCAGTGTAGACGGATTCAAATCAACAGAGCGCGCCCGTTACCATGGCTGCAGTTTGTTGACATATTTCCCGTAAAGAGTCGCTTTAGTTGCCGTTTGGGACGGGGAAAGTTTCTCAAAGTGTTTTCGCATATATATATACGTTGTCCCCTCTCTCCCTCCGGTTCACGAACGTTTCCCCCCCCCCCTTTCAAGACTAACCCGTTAAAACCACTGGGACTGCTCAGGCATCGAGTCATTCGTGGGATAAGATGGCTGATGGATCTTCACAGTGTGGTTGCAATAGCGGAACAAATATTCCACAGATCCTGAACGTATTCCAATCGTCAAAGCAGCTCAAGGGACCTAGTTCGAAGCCAGGTAATATCCTTTTAAAAACCAACAACCTGAGTGGAGCAGTGTGGAAAATATTGGAATTTTCCGAAAACACCCAAGTCTCGTCAACAGTTGAAATGAATTCCTCGTTCATGATCACATCCGTTTCGTAAAACTACTTGTGTTTTCGTGTGTGTTCAGAGGAATAATGAAGTATGTACAATGAGAATGCAGATTTAATGAGTGTTGTTTGAAAAGCGTGTGTATGATGGACTTGTGTTTATTAACGGTCTTTGTTTGAAAAAGTTATATATATGCGAAGTTCTTTTTGAGTTTCATATTGGTTGAGTCGTCTAGTAGTTTTGTAGTGAAAGTGAAATGTATGCGTGGGTAATTCGTTTGAGTATTACTAGTGGTTCGAGAGGTTTTGGTGTGTTTTGGAAGTGAAATTGTAAATCAGTTTTACGAGTTTACTCCCACAGACATCTGATCCAGGTTTGTGTGTGTGTGTGTGTGTTCGGAAGGAATTCCATCCTCGCTAATTGGATTACTTTACTGCAAAGGGTGTGTCATTTGGAAGTCAAGGAACTTTTTTAGTATGTGAAGTAGATTTCGTAAGGGAATTCGCACTCAAAACATAAAATGTTTACTCGAGGGGACAGGTAAAAGTTTGAATTTTCTATAGTTTTCAGCGAGGAATAGGTATCTTTCTTCTGGGTCGTGTTGTCCGACGTATCTACGACATGATCACGTTCTTTTTAAAGATAATGGAACAGTTCTTGTGATATTCTGAAGGGCATTTCGGTTAAAAAAAATGGATGGAATGTTTCGTCAAAAAGTTTACGTTCTATCATAATTTTTTGTTCGGAATTTTCAGAAACAAAAGTGTCACTGGAATGCGAAACTTATTTAACTGTTCGGTAAGGTTTCTTTCTTTTTAAATAATGACACTGTTAGTTATTTTCCTTATTGTGTTTTAATCCGTGAGATTGACTGTTTTTTTCTCTTTTTTACCGATCAGATAACAGTGCTGGGTGGGAAAAAATTTCGCTATCAAATGCGTTTTAACCGTTAAGCTCTCGGAATACATTTGTTAACCTGACGGACATTGTGTGTTTGTGTGTGTGATTCAACTATGTGGAGAGATTTCGTTGTGAAGAGTAAGTAACTGAATCCCAATTCCTATTTTAAATGCCAGGTATAGTAGAGTTTTGTTTTTAGCATGCGCGAAAATAAGTTGGCAATATCCAGTGCTAACTTAACTAAATGTTTTCTTTTGTTTTGTGGTGTGTAGCTCAAAAACTAGAAGCTTTTTTTTTAGATGTGATATATTCATGTGTTTTATTTTAAAATTTGTGTTTTTAGTGTTGTACGCCGTGGGACCTTGAAGGGTAAAGCTATTTAGTTTGGGTTTTTGTTGTATTTCTTCCGATAACTTTCGTTTTAGAGACCAATTCTCTGCTATCGAAGTTTATAAGTTTAGTAATAACATTTAGAAGTTTATCCGAGGGGTAAATGTGATTATATTTTATAGTTTTGTTCGATTAGACTGTTATATTATGTTTCTTTTGAGTACGAAGGACATTTTTCCTTTGATTTGTGAGTCGAAAGGTATACCAGGCAAAACTCCTTTCTTTTTCGCTTGCAATTTTCGTTTGACCTTCTCATTCTGGTTCTGTCGTGGAATTTCACGCCATATAGCAATTATAGTTTCCGCACTTTATACCTGTTTCTCAGAATTCTTTCTTCAAACCGCGGTTCGCTCGAAATTTGGACTTATAATGATAATAATTTGGTGTTTTTACAATAATTTGGGCTGTAGGAACTGATTGTATACTGTTATCAGTGCTCCATACGTAATTTCAGTGTATTTTAAATCGAGCCACGCCGTTTACGATTCAAAGTACGTGATAAATTTGATGCTAAATTCAAATATATATCAATCACGATCATTTCAGGACTAAAATTAGTGTTTGGTGACTGATAGAATTCATGTTAGCGCTGCGTTTTTGGTGTACACGGTGAATTTTGTCCTCTTTGTGTGCGAAATTGGTTTTGCAATGTTGTTCATTTCGACGGAACCCCATTCCGTCGCCAGAAAACAGAATGCGTGTTGATATAGGCATTGATATGCATCTCTCAAGATAGTAGTAAGCAAACCATGACCTGTGCTATGCACTAAATAGCCTATTCAAGGTCGACTGGACATATTTACCCACACTGCCTGCATACGCGTGTGTTAGCAGCAACGAATGTCGTAAAAGCGAAGGGTGTCGCTTTTATTCAACTCGTAAATATTTCGCTTAATTCGCAAAGAATCTTTTCCCCTTCGGCTATGGGCTGAAACTTAAAGATGTCCATTGCGAATTCAGACCGTGAACTTAAAGTCTCCTTGTCGTAAACGGTGATTAATTGACGTATCATGAAAAATAAGACGTCTAAACTTCGCATATTTTTGAACTGTACTGATTATCGTATTTTCACAGGAATTAACCTCTGTTTTAGTCTAAAATCCATTTGAAAATCAATCTGCTTGTTTTAAAATTCACGAAAACAGTTACTTATTAATAGACTTCAAAGATTAGGATATAACTAACCTGGTTACAATAATTCCGAGGTATTCCTGAGGGTTTGGTTGGAGAAAAACTAATAATATACGTGTTTCAATTTGAAATATGCATGTTATTCATTAGCGGAATGAAGGTAAAGGATAATTTCGTATTATCTGGTACTTGATTACAATAATTTCGTGGCAATCAACGCGAGTTTTGCTTAAAAAAATAGTATACTTGTTTTAAAATGTACTACACTAGTTATTCATCGGCAAGGCTCCCTTATATAACCCACGTTTCACCAAAATATCATTAAAAATTCAATATAATTGTTTTAGTATGCATGTTACGATATGTTAATTGGAAAAATTAGACGAAGATCATATTATTTTGCGGTTATTCTAGTTGTTATATCATAAAAAGCCTAGTTTTAATTTGAAAGAATGTATTGCAGTTGAATTATCAGTGTTTTTGTGAAAATTAGACTAGTTGTAATGGCAATGTTTGCGTTTTTATGACGAAAATGATGTTTTCTTCGAGTAATATTAAGTTATTGTGTTCACACTCATGCCCAATAGTACGTAAAATATATTTTTAGTTGTAGATTGCATCTGTGAATAATTGTATACGCTTTTTTTAGATCTAATACTGACCAGAATTCTGTGAAAGAAATGCTAGGCTTGCGTTGGGCTCGCGTGAGTCACATAATGTCACGCGATGAAAGGATATCAGTTGAATATGTGACTCACTGACATATTCACTTTCCGTGACCTATCTAAAGGTGAAACTGAACTTCTCAGCAATTATTATGCATGGAGATGGCATTTCATTCGTGGAATAAGTATATAAATGCCTTCAAATTCACTTTTCTTGAACACCAGTCCCGGAATGTTAGAATTTGCCTACGTTGCTATGCACTATTTGTTTACCATAACGACGGTTGCCCTTAATGCTCTCTGACTCCGTTACGTTGTGGAATACACGCTTGTGCCAGTTCTGTCTCCCTCTTTGCGTAATGTTTATGTCTGAAATGACGTAATTTTAGAGCTTGAAGTGTTAATTATTTTGGATATTACATATTTCAGGTTCAGAGTTTGAATACCTTTGGTCGTTTATGGTCTAAGTGTTGTATTTGTTCCGATACAGAACGTTATTATTCTCCGATGGAGGTAGCATTGTGTTATAAGTGAATTAAAACTTGATTTACGCGAATTATATGCTTGTACATGTATGAAATTTTAAGCAACTAGCGTACACTACCTGATAATGGCATATTTCTGCAGAAATCAACCGAAAACATATCGATATTTCTTGTTTAAACTTCGTCAACTCCGTACGAAGTATCACGAAAGGAAAATCATCAAAAGATTCTGTAAGTTACATTAAATGATGTTAAATTTAAACTTCCCCTTTGATATCGTTGATATACATCTTATTACGTCCATAGATCAACGTATTACCGTGTATGCAGCCGATTTTTTGTCGAATCTTAACTTCATTTTGGTTTTCGTACTATATATACGTTAGAGAGAGATAGATTTCCTGTAGACAGCATTCGACATGTTGTTTTTCGGACTAAGTTACTCCGTAAGGCGCGTTAATTTTGGCTGTTAACCGCAAAAATCCATGTTATTTTCAGTTTGTCGAACGAATACGAAGTTTTTCTGGACTCCTTAGGTCATGGTTGATTGAAAACAGTCAGCATACGATTGCTCTATTGTCCATTGCCCTAATTTCGCAGAAATCCTTACGGGTTATGTAAACCATGACATTTAGTGGGCAACCCGTTATTTCTCGATAATACGTCTTCGTGCGGCATACATTCGTTAATTTACGAGTATATATATATGTATTATGTGTATATATATATATATATATATATATATATATATATATATATATATATATATACATACAGTCTCTCTTGAAGAAGGCCCCTGAGAGGGCCGAAAGCTCGAACAATTTACCGTGTAAGTGTTCTTTTATATGTGTCTATTCTTTTCTATTTGTGTTATGTTGTGTCAGCCCATTCGTCGTGCATTCGCCCACGTAGAAGGCAGGGCAGAAGTTACAGGAGAGGCGATACATAATATTTTTTGAGGTACAGGTGGCGAGTGGTTGGGAGTTGGTACTGAGTGAGGGGGAGGGTCTTAAAAGATGACAGCATTTGCAGCGTGGGCGGTTGCATGGTTGCGGATAGGGGCGGGGGAGAGAGGGGGGTGCTTGAAGTTGGATTTGTGGACTTGAAGATGTCTCGCAAGTTCGACGGGCGTTTAAACGAAACAGAGGGACAGTGTGGGAATAAAAGTGATGTGGACTGAGTGTTATTGATAATTGGGAAGAGGTCACGGATTAGATGTTTAATTTTGTGTGTTCCGGGGAAGAAAGTGGTGATAAGATTAGGGCATTTTGGGCGGTTTGGTTTGGGGAGGGGAGTGTATTGGGTTGACGGTTTGAGGATTTTACTATTTAGTAGTTTTTCAGGGTACCCAAATTTTCTGAGGGATTCATGCAGCTGGTCCAAGTATTTCTGTTGGGAGGGGGTGTTGTTGCAGAGACGGAAGCCACGGATAGAGAGTGAGAATGGGATGGAGCGCTTTGTGTGAGAATCGAATGCACGACCGCACTTTCCCTCCGCATGAATAACCACCGATATTCCACCAAATCTCCCACCTTTCTTAATTATCCCATCCCTACTCACACCGCTTCCCACAATCAATCTTTTGACGACTGCTTCTCCGTTTCGGTGATTGAAATCCTTCCCAAATCTGCGAGTATAATAGAGGTGAGAACCCGCGAGATGGCGCATATCTGGGTGGCCCAATCATTCAAACCGCCCGGGCTGAACCAAGCCCACTGAATGCATCAATTGGCTGCCTACATATCCCCCCCACCCCCTTTCTCATTTCCTATTGGTCCCTTTACCTCTCCTTCCCCCACCTCTCCCCCGCACATCCTCTCCGCTCTTCCCCGAGAACGCCATTCTGAAGACGACAGCCGTGCTGTCGAAACGTCAAATAACAAATTGTGAGTGTCCTTTCTTGGTGTCTCTATATTCTAAAAATCTACATGTGTTTTTATATATCTGTGCGTCGCCGAAGAGCGTTCCATTTCGAAGATATAGACCAGACCAGAACCACATATTGTCTGGGCGTTTGCCCTATCTTATAATGCTGCTTCGGTGCGACATCGTCCACCCCTTCAGCTGTAGTAGTTGTACAATTTTACATGGGATATCATTCAACGAAAGTGTAAGTGACGAACGTGTACCTTTCCAGTGTTAGTGAAGGAGAAGTTGAAAGAAAGACCACTAGTGGGTCGGCAATTGGCCGTAAATTAAGAAGAGAAACTAAATTAAATTACCTTAACTTAAGGGCTTGAACATGTTGCCCATTATCACGTCAACACGACGGAAAATGTAAACTAATCCTAAACATTTTTAAAAAAAAAAAAAAATAAACATCATACTTTAACTCTGGTCTACAAACTACAATTTATGGTTATGTATTGATATATATATATATATATATATTTTTTTTTTTCAGTCTCTTTTTTTTATTGGTTTGTTTTTTTTTTCTTTCTCTTTTATTATATCATTAATTTTGTTTTTTTTTTTCTTTTTTTTTTTCTTTTTTTTTGTGTTCTTATATTTTTATTTATTATTTTTTTTTTTTTTATTTATTTATTATTTTTTTTTTTTCTTTTTTTTTCTCCTTTTTTTCCGATAGGCCTTGGGTTGCCCGATAAGCCCGTAACAATGATTTAAGCCTGGGCCATCTGACAAAGAAATTACTATTTTAATTATAAAATTGTTTGATTAAATGCTAACATGTATTGCAATATGAAAATAAGAAGTAAAAGTCATAGGAAAGAATTCGGTTTTGTTACCGAAATATGATTTCTTTTGGAAGTCTGTAGCTCGGACGGCGTTTTCTATGTAGGGAGTAATCCCATATGTTTTTTGTAAGCGTGTTATGTGGAAGGGACCTCTCGAGTCTTTCAGCTTGCGCTCGGATGAAGTCGTGTACTTTAGGAATTTTGTGTGCGTTTCTGATCTCCTTGATTGGTACGAGTTTACTTTGGTTTGTGAGGTAGCGAAGTGTTTTATTCTGGAATGTTTCTAAGCGATTTCTGTCTGTTTTTGTCGCGTTTCCGAAAATTTCGCAACCGTACAGCATCCTGGGGCGGATATAGGAAAGGTAGAGTCTAATTTTGGTTCGGTGCGTGAGGCGCGATTTGGAGCACAAGAGTGGAGACAAAAGTGCTCTTGTGCCCCTTGCTATTTGTAAGGCATGCTGTACGTGCGTGGCCCATGTCAGTCTGTAATCGAAATGTATCCCTAAGAATTTGTGTGAAGATTTCGTCGGAATACGCACGGATTGAAAGGTAAGAGGTTTTTTTGGGAAATAGCTTCGTCTCCTCCGAAAGTCAACAACAACACTTTTCTCAGCATTTATTGTTACTTTCGAGTCGACGGTCCACTTTTCAAGTAAAGATAGGTGGTTTTGTATCTTTCGGAAGGCACACGTGCCGCTCCAAGATCTTGCCGCGATAGCAGTATCGTCGGCGAACATGAAAGTTTGAGTTTGTGGAGAAGAAGGAAGATCGTTGACATAGCAGTTGAAGAGAGTAGGAGATAATATGGCGCCCTGCGGGACGCCACAATTTATCTGTTTCCCGGTTGACAGAGCTCCGTTTTCGGCGACATGTATAGCTCGTGAAGCGAGAAAACTATGGAACATCTTGATGAGATGTAATGGAACCCCGATTTTAATTAGTTTAAGTATCAATCCATCATGCCAGACTTGGTCGAACGCCTTGGCCACATCCAAGAACAACACTGCAATGTGTTGGTTGTTCTGCATGCCGTGGCTGATATACTCTGCTAGTCTGAGTATTTGCAGGGAGGTGGAATGTCCTTCCCGGAATCCCATTTGTTCCGGTCGTATTACGTCGTTTGTCCGTAGGAAGAGGTCTAGACGGGCTTTCAAAATCGATTCAAACAGTTTAGAGATAGAGGAAAGTAAAGATATAGGTCTGCGGTTGAGAGGAATTGTCGGGTCTTTGCCTGGTTTGGCAAGCAGGCAAAGTTTTGCTATTTTCCAGGAATCGGGAAAATAGCAAGAGGAAAGACAGTTATTAAATAAGCCCAGCAAGTGACGAACGGCCGGCAGTGGCGCGTTCTTTAAATGCCTGTTTGAAATGTCATCAATACCCGGGGCTTTTTTCGGGTTCAAGTATTTAATTGTCATTCTTAGCTCCGTCTCTGTCACTGGTTGGAAAGGCGGAGTCGGAAGGAAACTTAGGCTCCTTACAGCAGCCTCAGCCTCCCCGTCCTCCACAGTTCTTGGCCAGTCGTTTCGAAGAGTCATGGTTTCCTGAAATGCGTTGGCGAGGATTTCTGCCTTGTCATTGGCGTCAAAATACAAGTTGTTATTGTGCCTGATGGGCTGGTCGGGACGTCCTTTTTTGGTCAGTTGCTTAGCAACCTTCCAAAGGGAACCGTCGTCAAAGGAAAGGTTGTCGAGTTTGTCTCTCCATTGGTCATTGAACCGATTTCTGATTTCGCGTTTGACGCAGGACGCGAAAAAGTTATAACGCCGTTTATAGGCGCCATCCCTGGTTCGCGCCCATTGTCTGCGGGCCTTGTTACGCTGTTTTATGAGCATCAGGATGTCGTCGGGTAGGGCGTTTGAAGGAGGAGGGGGGTGAGGGTACGGGAGTGATGCAAGTGCATGCGCTTCCCGCATTGTTTCTGTAATGGCAAGGACATGCGCGTCAATGTCCTGCCTGTCTGAGGATTGTGGGATGGGGATTGCTGTGAATGCGTTTTCTGTAAGGGTGGCGAACTGTTTCCAGTTCGTTCTTACAGAGATGGAAGGAGGTTGCTCATAAGGGACAGTCGCAATGTTGGCTTTAATCGGATAATGATCACTGGAGAGATCGGGTAGTACCGTTGGAGTCTCTATGACAGGTAAGTTGTTGGTAAGGCAGAAATCGAGGATGTCCTCTCCTCCACGATTATCAATGTGCGTCGCCGTTAGTGGCACTTAGCATGATGGAGTTTACAATATTAAGCAAACGCCGGCCATTACTATTCGCGGACCGGCACCCCCATTCTAAATGTTTTGAATTCCAATCGCCGATGGCTACGACGCGTCTGTCAGCCGGGAATAAGGGACGAATTTCGTCAGGAACAACAGTTTTACCACAAGGTTGGTAAGCTGAATAGATGTCAAGGTCACCTATGGGAGTTGGGAGTCGTATTCCGACGCATTCTAGTGTACTAAGGGCGTGTGCTTTCAATGCTTTGTGTTTTATTGAGGATTTAACTGCGATAAGCACGCCTCCACCGCGAGCAGTGGGACGGTCTCGCCGATATGTGGTGTAGTTGGGTATGTAGAATCTGTGACTGGGTGTTCCATTTCGAAGATATTATATATATATATATATATATATATATATATATATATATATATATATATATATATATATGTAGATTTTTTAAACATAGAAACACAAAGAAAGGACACTCACATAAGTAGTTTTGACGTTTCGACGGCACGACCGTCGTCATCAGAATATCGATGTTGTAGAGGCACTCAAGAGAGCAGTATAATATTTTGACGGCACAATAGAACACCAGATAAAATAGATAAGACGTAAAAGGACGATCACCTTGTAAATTGTTTGAGCTTTTGAATATTGAGGCCTGCTACTGGTCCAAATTATATATATATATATATATATATATATATATATATATATATATATATATATATATATAATCGGTTTTAATCAGGATTAGTCTCTCCTATACCTATCCCTATTATCTATCTATCTATCTGTTCCTATTTTCTATTCAATATATTCTTTAGTTCATCTCAAGTTCACTCCATCAACCGCCTTCTTCATAAATCATACGAATGGAGGCAAACATGTCTTCCCCTGATTATAGTATGTATTCCACCATGCTGTGCTAAATATATATCTCTCTCTGTAATTTATATACATGTACGCAGTGCCCTCATTACCGCAATTACATCATCAATTGTCTAACAATCTCTCCCTTTCCTCAACACAAATATTAATACAAATATTATTTCTGTATTAATATCATTCGCCTGGTATCTCTTATCCCTTATCCTCTTTGTTTTAATGATTCTATAAGAACCACTTAATCTGCTGCTAATACGACAAGCCTTTAATTGTCCAGTACATTTCTCACGTATTCATGTAAACATTTAACTTTTTAATATAGGAATATATAGGAACCAACACAGATCTCGCCAAGTCTTCACTTACCCAATTCATACGTATATATAATTGTGTATATCATGCTGATTCAAGCGAAATCCTTCCTCATATCTGGAATGGAATGCCTGTAATTTACGGAGTCAGCTGAGAATTCGCGTATCAGTTGCGTAACTTAATTGCAATCACCATCGCAAGGCGTTATGCATTTGTCAAATATTAAAACACAAATATCAGAGCGCGGACTACTAGGTCAGTCGTAATACCTTTTGCAATAATTCGCTCGGACGTGCATTGGTTAACATCTACCAACGTTTGTACAGTTTCAAAGTTTAATTTCAACTCCAAGCGAATGTTTGTCACGATATCACTTTTCTGACTGATTTATCGAATATTACGCTCTGTTTATCTGCTTTTAATGAGTGCAGTAGCACTGATAATAGTTTAAAAAACATCACTTACTTCTGATTGCGAAGGAAATTCGCGCTTCCGTCGAAGAAACACGGCAAACTAAAGATTTAGAAGCTCCAAGAATTCTTTGGCAGCATGTCGTCGACGGACTATGTAA
Organism: Hetaerina americana; assembly: GCF_022747635.1. Lineage (NCBI taxonomy): Eukaryota > Metazoa > Arthropoda > Insecta > Odonata > Calopterygidae > Hetaerina > Hetaerina americana. Next base: position 441,558 of record NW_027287041.1, on the reverse strand, counting down.
ACAAGACTTGAGTCAACATAGCAACCGTCTCCATGGAGGATGTTTACGTGAGGAAAACAAAGATGGTCTGACCTCACGTGGATTCTACACTAAATGTGTCATTACGCTTTTGATTGTGCGAAATATTTCTGAGAAGGCGTACTCTCTAGAAAGAGTAGCCTCTTTAGAGTTTAGAGAAGGAACGACAGGTGTTATATATGCAGTTGCGATTCATTAGACGAGGTTTATTTCAATTAACTCCTCAAATTGTTTTCTTGATAGGTACTTTGGTGAAAATGGAATATTTTATATTTGTTTGATATTTAAGTGTATTTTTTCAGAGCTAAACTCTTTTTTACCACGCCACAGCTGGCGTATTACCGCGGCAATATAGATTAAAATGTTGGTAGCGATGTGTCACACGGTGAACTAAGAATATTGTGTGAAATTAGTTATTTTAACAGTACGTAGAGCAAATTAAAGGTTTGTGGTGGCAAAAGTTTATATATGTATACACAAATACGTAGTGGATGTATGAATGTGAGTATGTGTGTGTGTGTGTATATATATATATATATATATATATATATATATATATATATATATATATATAGATATTTAAAATATGTGAAAGTCTCAAGCATGTGATTAATAATGTATATGAAGTTAGCACTAGCGAACAAGGACAAAAATTCAGAAACACATAAAAAAGAGAAGAATCTCATTAGTTTTCGATTTTTCGACGGTAAAAAGCCACCATTCTCAAGGAAGAGAAGGAAGGAACATGAGGAAGGTGGCTTGGACCAACGAAAATTCGAAAAATGGTGAATTTCTTTTCTTAATTGTTTGTTTCTGTGTTCTAGCTGGCGGGAAAAGACAAAAACTCACAAAAAATAAAATCACTATTTTTACAATTTAAGGTGGTACAAGCCACCTTTCTCAAGGAAGAGAAGGACGGAACTCCTTTTCTTCCTTGAGAATGTTCCATTCTTACAGTCCTTGAGAAGGGTGGCATGTACCACCGACATTTGGAATACTAATTAGTTTCCTTTTGGTGTGGTTCTGTGTTTTCGCCTTTGTCCATTATCGCTAAATTCATATATATATATATATATATATATATATATATATATATATATATATATATATATATATATATATATATATATATATATATATGTATGTATATATATATATGTATATATATATATATATATATATATATATATATGTGTGTGTGTGTGTGTATTTATATATATACACATACACATATATATATATATATATGTATATATATACACATACACATATACATATATGTATATTTATGTATATATATGCGTAATATATATATACATTTTTTAATATATATATATATACATTTATATGTATATATGTACGTAATTCATGTCAATTTGTGTCTGGAGTTTCTTAATATGGTGTCAGTTTACCTAGAAAGAATAATAAAGCAAATAGCGAATTTTGAATTCTTATTTGTTAAGTCTTACATGGAGAAAATAGTTAATTTAGTTCAATTAGCATTTCTGTTTAACGTTAAGTAACCCAGTCGTACAGCTAAAATTCCTATAAGTCCTTATGACTTTAACGCCTTTGACAATTACCTAGCACTTTTCAAAACATGTCCGACAAAGCCAACTTTTCCAACAGCCAATCAGAATGGGTCCTCATAATCGCCCCGACCAATGAAACAGCGCCGCGTCACACATTTGTGTTTGCCTCACCATGACAACGTATGTGTCACGTAGGCTGCCGCCCTAACATCGCGAGTCGGGGTTTATCTCGAGATAGGGAAGTCGTCTGCATCCCAGCAGCCTCGTGTTTGTGTGTGTGTGTCTGGGTTTGACCCTCCTTATAGAACACCTCTTCCTTTCTTGAGTGGCCTTGGACTATATTCTCTCCTTGCTTCGAGACTTCAAGCGGAGAAGGCCTTGATTATAAAGGAAAGGGGGAAGAATGGGAAAAAAATATGGCGATCGTATCGCTAACTTCGGAGAAGTTTTATTTTTTTATCGATCGTAAATTAACTATGGGGATGTGGTCGAATACATATGTATTTGTGTATGTATATATGTATATAAACATACAATTGTAGATTTTCAAGATGTAGAAACACAATGAAAGGACACTCACATATGTAGTTTTGACGTTTCGACGACACGGCCGTGATTCTGATGACGACGGTCGTGGCGTCGAAACGTCAAAATTACATCTGCGAGTGTCCTTTCTTTGTGTATCTACGTTTTGAAAATCTACATCTGTGTTTGTATATATATATATATGTGTGTGTGTGTGTGTATATATTTATGTATTTATTTATTTATTTATAAGGTAATCTACCGGTTAAGATGCGTTTTGGATGGACATAACTACCAAATAAATATCTTTTCTTCCTCCTAACAATCCAGATATCCCTTTCTATCCTAATCTTATCCCTACTTACTCCTTATGCCATTAACGTTCTTCCTTCTATTACAGTCTTCTTAAACATCCATTCAATATCAATGCCGATCAATACTCCCTTCATCCATTCTTTCATCTGTTTTTCATCTTTATAATATCTCCCAACAAACCCCTCTCTCCTCGCCTCTCTTACCTATACCTAGTGCTCTATACTTCCTCATTTGTTTTCCATCTTTCGGTCCATTCTCCATCCTTCTCCACACACCCACATTAATATATCAATTAATGAGCCTCCAGTCTACGTCTATCGTCCTGCTTCAGTGACTGCGTTTCCATTGCCACACATAACTACGTTCCATTTCGAAGTTTTCTGACGTGTCTTTTCTTAATATCCTTACTCAACGTCCCTTTCATCAACTCCCTCCTCCTTGTGAAAGCCTCTTTGCCAAATTGCTCAATTCTTCTCATAACGTCCCTACTACTTTGACCCTGTTGGTCCAATACACTTCCAGAGATACGTTTTAACTGTTCTTCCATCTCTAGTTTTTGCCCCCCTATTTAAATGTTTAGCTTAGCCTTTTTCTTTATAGAAAATCGCATAACCTTTGTTTTATTAATATTGATTCTCATCCCATACCTGTCGCACTGAATTTCCAATTCACTCAGCAATGCCCCTTGGATGACTGACAAACTAAAGCCTGGTCATCAGCAAACCTAATAGATTTTACGAATTCCCCGCCCACTTTCATTCCTACCCCCAGTTCTTCCCATGCCTCTTTGATCATTTCCTCTGCATACAGGTTGAACAGCAACGGTGATAATGGCCAACCCTGCCTTACACCCCTTCCTAACACTGCCCATTCTGACTCCCCGTTTCCCACTCGCACCTGAGCAGTCTGAGACATGTACAGGTTGCGGATTAGCCTACTTTCCCTCCAATCTATTCCTATTTTCTGCGATGTACTCATTAGTTTTTCCCCATTCACTCTATCAAACGGTTTTTCGAAATCTACGAAACAGGCAAATACCTCCTGGTTGTGTTCTATATTCCTCTCAATTAATAATCTCATTACTGCAATGGCATCACGCGTACCTCTCCCCTTCCTAAACCCAAATTGACCATCCCCTAAGTAATCATTGGCCCTACTCTCTATCCTTTTACAAATTCCAAAGAAACTGCGGGAGATGCCGCAACAGTAACTTTAAACGGAGTCATCCGCTAATGTGCATTTCAATGCAACAATTTCAGAATGTGAAAATCATTCGCCTTGATTGGGATTCGAACCCAGATCCCTCAATATCCGGTCGAGTGCTTTAGCCACTTAAGCTACCGAGGCGTCCTCTTAAACTCTATCCTTTTGTTTATGATCCTAAGAACAACTTTAGCTGCGTGGGATATCAAACTTATTGTCCTATAGTCCTCACATGATGTAGCCTTTACCTTTTTCGGAATAGGAACTAAAACTGATCGATATATATATATATATATATATGTATATATATATATATATATATATATATATATGTTATATGTATATAAATATATATGTATGCATGAATGTTCTGACGTGGAGGTATATAATTAATCATTTTCTCGGTCCAGCGGGTGTCGCCTTGGCTCCGTGGGACTCCAAGAATGGTCTCTTGAGATCTTTGAGAGGGTGTTGAGAGAGGATCTCTTTGTTCTATTTATTGTTGGTTGTTATCAAGGACGCGGAATCGGAAATCAATAAGATTCGACGGGAATAGCCTCATTGATGTCTCGAGGGGTCATTTGAGTGTTTTTTGCCGCTGTAAAACTTTTGTATTACCAAGTCATGCTACCTACTAAAGTCCTCACGAATTGGTGTCGAAACGTTAGTTGGATTATCACGTGACGGATGTTTTTAGATGGACAATCGAGTGTTTTCTTAAAATATCCCGTCATCAGCCGTTGACACTCGTGATGACTTGAGAATCAATGAATTAGAAATTGGAAATTCTTAGTGAATTGGAAATTCAGTGCGTCAGGTATGGGATGAGAGTCAATATTAATAAAACAAAGGTTATGCGATTTTCCAAGAAAGAAAAAGGCTAAGCTAAACATTAAAATAGGAGGGCAAAAACTAGAGCAGGTAGAACAGTTTACATATCTCGGCAGTGTTTTGGACCAACACGGTCAAAGCAGTAAGGACGTAAGGAGAAGAATTGCGCAATTAGGCAAAGAGACTTTCACACAAGGAGGAGGGAGTTAAGATGAGAGGGACGTTGAGTAAGGATGTTAAGAAAAGACTCGTTAGAAAACTTTGATATGGAGCGTAGCTATGTGTGGCTATGGAAACGTGGTCATTGAAGCAGGAGGATAGACGTAGACCGGAGGCTTTTGAAATGTGGGTGTGGAGAAGAATGGAGAAGGTGAAATGGAGCGAAAGAAGGAAAACAAATGAGGAAGTACTTGGTATGGTAGGCGAAGAGAGGGGTTTGTTTGGAGAAATCCTATGGAGACAGATGAAAAGTGGATGAAGGGCGTATTGATAGACAATAGTGGGATGTTGAAGAAGACTGTAATACAGGGGAGAATGTTAGGCAAACGATGAAAGGGAAGGAACAGGATGCTGGATTTTGTGTTTTGTTAGGAGTCACAAAATATAAATTTAACTGCTGTGTTCATCCAAAAGCCAACCTTAACCGGTAGATTACTTTATATATATATACACACACATATATATACATATATATACATATACATATATATATATATATATGTATATATATATATATATATGTATATATATATGTATATATATATATATAGATATATATATAAACCATACCATAGACACAGTAATCAACCCGAAGGTCCGTTTAATAGGTGATGGTAGAGATCACCCAGTACTAAGCCCTATACGGCGTGTGAAAATTCACACATCAGGGTAGGGGGGCCAGTTCCTTTCCCTTTGCCGGTTATGGCTTCCCAGGAAGATCTGGTACCCGAAAAATCACATAGCTTGGGTGGAGCTGCAGGTGCTCAGAGTGCCTTGCCCGGTAGTAGTAGTAGTAGTTTTGAGGGGAGGCGACCGACAGCTAAGGTCATTTGCGCCATAGGGGATGGATAGGAAAGGATGAAGGGTGGAGAGAAACCCGGCGTCGGCATTAGCCTACTCTTTACGAAAGGCGCCAAGGGGTCCGCAGTTTAACGTCCCATCCGACGGACGGCGTACTCACTCAAAGTGCCCTCCACAAAGCACCTCAAGTAGGGATCGAGATACCTCTGAAAAATATTCAACACCGCCGGGATTTGAACCCGCGCCCTCATGGTGGGAAGCCAGTACGTTAGCCCCCGCACCATCTCGATCCCCCCCCTTGCCCGGTAATCGAACCCGGGACCCTCCGGTCAACAGTCCAACGCTCTACCCACTGGACTACCGCGACCCGCATATATATATATATATATATATATATATATATATATATATATATATATATATATATATATATATATATATATATACACACACACACACACGAGGGTCATCCGGAAAGTAGTACCCGTTCGTGAAATAAAGACACAAAAGTAAATATTAACAAACATAAAAAATTTTATTTGAAAGAGGATACTTTAAACTACTTCTCAACATAATCTCCAAGCAAATTAAGGCATTTGTCATAACGTGTGACAAGTTTCTGTATTCCTGCTGCATAGTCCTTCGCCGCCAGCTCATTGAGATACGCGAGGGACCCATCTTGCACAAATTTTTGCATAATGCAGATGGTGTTTAACAATTTCATGAACAATTGTTCGAGAAACATTGGGAAAATGCTCACAGATGTCATCAATTGTGACGCGCCGATCGTTCCTCACGAATTCGTCAACTGAGCTCACCAGTTGGTCTGTAATGACAGACGGTCTCTCCGAACACTCATCGTCGTGTGTGTTCCCCCTCCCCATGTTGAAGTTGCGACACCACCGCCGAACAGACGACTCGTCCATTACATTGTCTCCATACACCTCCTTTAATTGGCGATGAATATCACATGGGCGAACGTTTCTTGCATTGAGGAATTTAATCACTGCCCTCACTTCACAACTGGCGGCGTTCTCAATTTTTTTAAACATTGTAAACAATCACAGAAACAACACAGGCAATGCTAGCGTCACGCAACTTGGCTCAGAGAAGGCAGACAAGCCACTGAAGCTATCTGACCTCGTCCAGCGGCTACTCGCGTCGTCAGCACTTCATGCGGCACGAACGGGTACCACTTCCCGGATAACCCTCGTGTGTGTGTGTGTATATACTACCTTGAACAAAAAGTTCCCGGAATAACCACCGTGTGGCGCTCCCATCGTTCCGATTTGAGTTCTGTTTTTTTTGTTAAATTGGTACATCTGTTGTTGATATTTCCTTTAAATCTTAGTGTCATAACTTGACATTTGCAAAAGTTACGTAGCCAAGAGTACATCTATCTATGTGTGTGTTGGCGATTTTTTACAATTGCAGAAATGGATTTAAATTTGCAACAACGAACTTGTATTAAATTTTGCGTAAAAAACGGATTTAGTGGCGCACGGACGTTGGAAATTTGCAAAAGTGTTTCGGCAACGATTCTCTAAAAAAAACGGTCGTTTACCAGTGGCACGAGCGGTTCAGAAGTGGTCGTGAGTCAATCGAAGATGATGAACGCAGTGGCAGACCATCGACATCGAAAGTCGGTGAAAAAATTGATAAAGTAAAAGAAATGTTGGTCAATAACCGCAAATTAACCATCAGAGAAATAGCGGAGGACTTGAACATTGCCTATGGATCCGCCCAAGACATTGTGGTTAATGATTTGGGTTTCCGTCGTGTAGCAGCAAAGTTGGTGCCAAAAGACCTCAATTTCATGCAAAAAAGAGACCGTGTTAACGTCGCAAAAGACATGATTTGCGAGGCTGAATCCGATCCCACATTCATCAAAAGGATCATTACTGGAGACGAGACGTGGGTTTATGAGTACGACACGCAATCCAGACATCAGGCAAGTGAATGGCGTTCACCAAATGAGCCGAGACCAAAAAAACCACGTCGTTTTCAGTCAAAAAAGAAGGCAATGCTGACGGTTTTAATGGATTACAACGGTGTAGTGCATCATGAATTTTTGCCAGAAGGCCAGACAGTAAACAAAGAGTATTATTTGGGCGTTATGAGACGTTTGCGTGAAGCAATTCGCCGAAAGAGACCAGAAATGTGGGCAGAAAACTCGTGGATTTTGCACCATGATAACGCACCGTCGCACAGTGCTATCATTATTCGTAATTTTTTGACGAAAAATGCAACAAATACCATCCAACAGCCACCGAATTCACCTGATTTGGCTCCCTGCGACTTCTTTCTGTTCAATCGAGTTAAAAAACCATTACGGGGAACGCGTTTTAGCAGCCGAGAGGAAGTAATGGAAAAATCGCAGGAAGCACTGATGGACATACCGAAAACCGACCGTAACTTTTGCAAATGTCAAGTTATGACACTAAGATTTAAAGGGAATATCAACAACAGATGTACCAATTTAACAAAAAAAACAGAACTCAAATCGGAACGATGGGAGCGCCACACGGTGGTTATTCCGGGAACTTTTTGATCAAGGTAGTATATATATTTATTTATTTATGGGGATCGAGATGGTGCGGGGGCTAACGTACTGGCTTCCCACCCTGAGGGCGCGGGTTCAAATCCCGGCGGTGTTGAATATTTTTCAGAGGTATCTCGATCCCTACTTGAGGTACTTTGTGGAGGGCACTTTGGGTGAGTACGGCGTCCGTCGGATGGGACGTTAAGCTGCGGACCCCTTGGCGCCTTTCGTAAAGAGTAGGCTAATGCCGACGCCGGGTTTCTCTCCACCCTTCATCCTTTCCTATCCATCCCCTATGGCGCAAATGACCTTAGCTGTCGGTCGCCTCCCCTAAAAACTACTACTACTTATTTATTTATTACAAACTTTCGATTCATTTCACAGATCATCCTCTCCATCCATTGTCTCACCTCGACGTGTTGCTGCGGTAGCCTCACTCATTTGTCCGATGTTGTACGTGTTTATTTTTCTCCGTTTCGATATATGTATATTACGTGTCGTCCTTGTCTTCGCAATATTTCCTTTCCCTCCTCACTTGTTTCATTTCGAATTCCACCGTGCTGCGTCCCATTCGCGAAATGCGAAATTCAATATCTCCCTCGATTCGCGAAAAAAACCGCTGACGTCTGAAATTCCGTTTGGGAAAGAAAGGGAAGAAAAAGAAACAATTGAGGGTGGTGATGCGAAACGGGACGGGAAACAAAAGAGGTCTAAGGTGCGACTTCACGAATCTATGGAGTTATCCATATCCCGAGGGGAGGTTTTTAAAAAAACGAGTTCGCCAAAAAATACGTTTGAAATTCTCTGCGAAAGTCAATCGTGTACCGTTGTACTGGTAGGAATAACCGCTTGCGTCTGCGGTTTCCAATAGCGACGCCAGTTTATATAAACTTCGGCTTTGAATGTTTCAACCCTGAAATAAAGATTACGGCAGTCACAATCCGGACTAAAGAAACACTTTGTTGAAAAGCAAGTTTTTATTCAAGCCAAAAGATACGATTGAAAATTTAATATCCTTTTGAAATATCTACAATTCGTGTGGGTATCTGTCAAGAGTAATATTATTACCCCAATGTAATTACAACCCCTCATTCAGCCGATTCAATGACCGCCCCCAAATCTTATTCAAATCCTGAATAGTTCGCAAATGGACTCCCCATTCACAAAAGAGCTCCGTCCATATTCGCGAATTCCCCTCATGCATTCACATTTAAGCCGACGCTTAATATTCTCACGTGAGTCTCCAGGAATTCAATCTACATTTAACATTAAAAAGAATTATTAAACGTTTGTGGTATCTAGGAATATTAGATATATTATTCAAATTGTATACGGTATGTAGCGTAAATTACTCTCTCTGTCAATTCGTAGTAATGGCTATCTATGCCTTCTTCATATTATTATATATTCCATCTTCTTTTTCTTATATTCATTTCCACTGTTTAATAATAAAGCACCCTCCCCTTTGGAAGTCCTCCTCCTCTTATTTAAAGGCAGTTCCGTTCTTATTAAGGTTCTTCTTATTTAATTATCAGTAGTCGTAGTTTTCTATATCTATTCGTTTCTTCTTTGCTTTATTATTTATTGTCTGTCTCTTCTCCACACATATTATTATCATCTCGTGTGCCCCAAAGTGATATGACACGTACAATGTCCCCCCCCCCAAATCATCATTATCATCACATTTCAATGCATTTTATATCGGGAATATATACAGGGTTCGTCCGGAAAATAAGTGTACTGAGCTCAGGAAAAAAGATTTATTACACTTTTACATATCTTAAGCTAATATTCCTCAAAATAGGACCCTTGTGAGTCGATACACTTGTTCCAGCGGCGTTCCCATTCCTGGAACACTCCCGCGAAGGCATCATCGGGGAACCTCTCGAAGACTCGTCGTCGACCTCTTCTCTACCCTCCACGAACATCTTGTGCCGCCGAAAGATCATGTTTCTGGACATGGCTGACTCCCCGTAAGCCTGGTTAATCATACCGACAGTTTCGGTAGACGATTTCCCAAGCTTTACCGCAAATTTGATGGAATAACGCTGCTCCAAAAACTTCGGCATCGCGTTCCGTGACGTGGGTCGAGCGTGGAGGTTCGCGTTAACAGAGCTCCTCACTACACCAAAGCTCAGAGCCGACTGCCTTTTTCAGCGTCGCTTGCCAACATACCCCCCTCCAATCGCAGCCCGTCAGAGCGGTGCTGGGCGCGCCGCTCCAAGCGCGCCAGCCCAGGAGTCAGTACACTTATTTTCCGGACGAACCCTGTAGACCTAGGCGTCATGGCCCCCAGATTGAAGCAGTTTCCTTATTTATTGGCTGGGCCTCATATAACCTTCATTTGCTAGTTGCGAGCGAAGTTACCAAAGGGGCAGCCTAATGTTCGTTGTATTGACGTACGCACACACAATTAGGCAGTACGCCTCGAACTGCAGTGGATGGAAGGTCGCATTATCGCTTGTCTTTTGTTCACAGAAGCGAGTCAACTTTAACGATACCTTTGGGAATCACAATCAGTTGAAAGTAATAAGGTGTTTATTGGGAATACACTGAATGTACGTTGGTAGGCATTAAACTAATGCAGAAATGCGTGTATAGACTACAAACTAAAACAAATATAAAGATGGGGCAAAATGTACATTAAAGTCCACAGAATGATTTTCACATTCTGAAATTGTTGCATTGAAATGCACATTAGCGGATGACTCCGTTAAAAGTTACGGTTGCGGCATCTCCCGCAGTTTCTTTGGAATTTGTCAAAGTGAAAACACCACAAGTGTTTAAAGTTGGCTTTAACCTCGTGGAAAGTGGCGCCTCGCGCACGACTACGAATGCCTGTGACTTTGTATGTACGGTTTTTCGTCACAACATCTAGTTCCTTTAAAAGCCCCAAAATTTCAGAGTTTAAGAGAACGCCTCGGTAGCTTAAGTGGTTAAAGCACTCGACCGGATATTGAGGGAACTGGGTTCGAATCCCAGTCAAGGCGAATGATTTTTACACTCTGAAATTGTTGCATTGAAAATTTTTTTCTCATTTCGTCATCGACAAACTCTTCCGACTTTTCTCGAATCTACTTGACTTATTGACAATTGCGCCTTCACCAGAAGATGTAATGATTATTACCCTTTGATGTGTCTCATTGAGTTGAGAGGAAAAACATGATAATAATCGCAGAAGGCATAGAAAGACATCGCAGAAGGGAGAATAAGGATGAGGGTGTTTTGGAATCGTTTCAGATATCTTAATGTTTCGCAATAGCATCAAATTCCAGTTTGCTCGCGAATTGTGTGTATGGAAACGAGCGTTGTACTGTCATATTTGCAAAAGATTATTATCGGCTGGCCAGTCTCCTACCTTACAAACACGATAAACTCGACTCCAATTTGGTGTGATATGCGATATACACGCTTTCGATGAGTGATTCGCCTTTGGTCATTTTTGAATCAAATCTTCAAGAAGACGAGTTTGCTTTGATGTTTATATATATCGTCTGTGGGTCAGTTATCTCGGACGTCCGCTGCTCGTGTTTCATCCAAAAACAATGATATGTGGATTTTCCCAAGGCTCGCAACCACGAAATTCTACCACCCATATCAGATTAACAGTAGACCTATCAACAGCATTGTCACTACATAATAAACAGCCTGATAAAACGACAATTGAATCTCAGTAGGAGTCACTTCTATAATAGTCACGCTGTTTAAACTCGCAAATGTTGACATATATCACACACAACACTATAACACGTCTCAATACTTGATCCGCTTCTCAAAATACTACACTGGATGAATATAATGACCTTAAACCTTAGCAAGTGTATTGAGGGGGGAATGTTACTTCCACATGCCACCAGGCCAGGAGTGCTTCTGAAGGCAATTTTGTCTGTGCTCTACATGTTTTTGCATTATTTTTCATTCTACCCCAGTAGTTAGGTTTCCATGCCAACCCGCCGTTGTTTATAGAGCGTAATATCCGCTATTTTTTAAAATATCGTCCTAATTCGATATTATGTTGTCAGTAGCCTGTTTTATAGTTCGCTGTTGCTTTGGAAATTTATGTATTCGCTTGTATTTTGATATTTTTTTGATCTGTGTGAATAGTTTTTTTACGAAAGCGATAAAAAAATATTGCGAGAAAGAAATCCGCGTGATAATATTCAATTGTTTTTTTTCTCTTTTTTGCAGTTGGTGTAAAGTACTCTCAGGTTAAGGAAGTGCCTAATGGAGATGTTAGCGGTGAGTTTTTTTATATTATTTTTAAAATGCCATCTTTGTTATCCCAACATGTCTTCGGGTATGTTCACAAACAGATGGAAATATTCTGTTTTTTGTTAATTTAAACCCTGTAGAACATGTCACGACCGAATTGGTTTTTAAAAAATGATTAATTTGTGCGTAAAAAGTGTATTATGTTCAGGTATGTGCGTCTATAGTGCAATTAGTTTTATTTTTTAATGAAATTATACGCTTAAAAATTGAATACGTAGGTTTTTATTACAGGGGACAGTTTTATTCATATTCTGTCCAATTTTGAAGAGGAAAATAAGCCACGTTTCGGTTTAAAATTGACAAGATGTCCGTGATTGCGGAAATAAATCTTCGTCTGACATATCTTCCGGTCATTTAGTGAAACAAAATGAACCGTTCATGAATTGTTCGGTGAATGTTCGTTCATTTTGTGAACTGATTCTATTTGTTCGGATCTCTCTGTTGTGAAATGTATTTCACGGTTGATTTGAATTACTTTTGCTTGAAGAATATTCGGCTCTGCTTTGTAAGTTCATTCGTTATTCCGTTCAAAATGTCCTCAATTATAATTTTCCCCATTTATAAATAAGCTGTGGTCATTATATCATTCGTCAACTTTTTAATTGGAGTTTGGTTCATAAGGTGAACTGGTGTTTGAACTGTTTGGTGACGATTCGTTCGTTTAATGAACTGTTTTCAATTCGGATCTCAGGCCGATTTAATGAAGTAATGCTGGCTAATTTCCGCAGATATTTATTTCTATTTTGCGAATCACTCTTGTCTTTTACCATTTGGCATCAATTCGCTGTCCTGAGCAGTTTCTTAAGATGAACCGTTCATGACCTGTTTGGAGAAGTGTCGTTCATTTTGTGAACTGATTCTTTTGTTCAGATCTCTCTGGTGAGAATTGTACCCGCGGTTGTTTTGTTCAACTCTTGATTTCCAATGTTCGGTTTGATTCATAAGGTGTATCGGTGTTTGAACTGTTTCGTGAAGAATCGTTCGTTTTGTGAACTGTTCTATTGAGATCTCAGGTCGATTTGATGAGGTAATGTTTTGGAGTTTGGTTCGTAAAATGAACTAGTGTTTCAATTGTTTCTTGAAGAATCGTTCGTTTTATGAACGGTTTCTTCTGATCTCTGGGCGATTTGCGTATAATGCCTGGAAATGCTCTACTCAGTACTGAATGTTTGCGGATTATTCGGTTCAAAAAGTCTGAAATTATTTATAGTTCTATTTTCCGAATGACTCTTTTGGTGTACCATCCGTCAATATTACGCTGTCTGAAACTGGTTCTTTCTCGTTTCATTTCATCAACTCTCGCTCACACACACACACACACATATATATATATATATATATATATATATATATATATATATATATATATATATATATATAACACTTTTTGAAAGTCTCACGGACGTGAATAATAATGTATAACACTTAGCACTAGTGGACACAGACAAAAACACAGAAACACAAAAAAAGAGACTCACTATTTTTCGAATTTTCGGTGGTCGTTGCCACCTTTATCAAGGAAGAGAGGGACAGAACTGAAGGGAATACGAGGGCTGGAGCGATGGATGGAAGGGGAAAGTGGGGAGGGAATTCCGAAGGGACGGGTATGGAGGGGCAGCGTTAGAAGGGTGGGGAAAATGTAGAAGGTGATGGGGGTGGAAGGGGGATGAAAATATAATTAGAGCAGGGTAATTAGTGCCTAATATTAATTCCTGGCCAGTTCCAGGACTCCAAAAGCCAGATGAAGGATTGCTCCAATGGGGATCGAGATGGTGCGGGGGCTAACGTACTGGCTTCCCACCCTGAGGGCGCGGGTTCAAATCCCGGCGGTGTTGAATATTTTTCAGAGGTATCTCGATCCCTACTTGAGGTGCTTTGTGGAGGGCACTTTGAGTGAGTACGCCGTCCGTCGGATGGGACGTTAAACTGTGGACCCCTTGGCGCCTTTCGTAAAGAGTAGGCTAATGCCGACGCCGGGTTTCTCTCCACCCTTCATCCTTTCCTATCCATCCCCTATGGCGCAAATGACCTTAGCTGTCGGTCGCCTCCCCTCAAAACTACTACTACTAGGATTGCTCCAGTGTTTTCAGTTTCAGAGGAGGATCAGAGGGTGGGAGGGATGCTATGATGGATACACTATAGCATTTATCAAAGGGAGTGTTGTGTTCGGAGGCGTGTTTGGGGATAGGGAGCATGTCAATTAAGAAAGAGTTTTTGCATGAGGCTCGGTGGTTGTTGATTCTGATATTGAGGGGTGTGGTGGTTTGCCCAATGTAATAGGCAGGGCAAAGTTGGCACTTCAGAAGGTACACTACATTGCTAGAAGTGCAAGTAGAGGAGGGAATTGGTGGGAGAGAGTTAAAAAGCGGGTGGGAGAGGGATGGGATTTTGGTTTTGAAAATAGGGCATGTTTTACATCTGGGTTTATTGCATTGCGTTGGAGTGGTTTTAGGACGGGTTGGGGATTTAAGGAGTGGATTTGTTGATTTGAGGAGATCGGATAGGTTGGCGGGGCGTTTGAAAGTAACTGAGGGGCATTTGGGAAAAAGGTTGGCGGTGGCATTATGATTTTTTAGGATAGGGTAGAGGTCTTTCAGGATTGATCGTATAGATTCTAAGCCCGGGAAGTATGTTGTGCAAATTGAGAGAGGGTGGGGTTCCGCGGTGGAGGAAGGTTTGGGAGTGTACGTATGTTTTCGGATTCTTTTGTTCAGGAGGGATTCGGGATAACCTCTTTTGAGGAGGGAACAGTGTAGACTTGAAAGGAAATAATCAAGGGAATCAGGGTCACTACAAATTCTGTGTCCTCTTGTGGATAGGGAGTAAGGAATGGAGCGTTTTGTGTGATATGGATGGCAACTATTGTAGTGTAAGTATTGCTGTTTGTTTGTGGGTTTAATATGTACAGAGGTGTGAAATGTTTGGTTTCTTAATGTAACATTTACATCCAGGAAGGTGATTTGGGAGGAGGAAACAGTAGAACTGAAGGAAATAGAGGACGAAGCATTGAGGTCGGAAATGAAAGGTTTCAGGGAATCGGTACGATGTGGCCAGAAGAGGAAGGTATCATCGATGTATCTGAGCCACTATAGAGGTTTCAGTGGTTGTTTTGACAGGAATTTCTTCTCTGCGAGACCAAGAAAGAGGTTTGCATAGGAAGGGCTGAACCTGCTACCCATGGCACAGCCCTTGATTTGCAAGAAGAATTTGTCGTTAAAGGAAAAGGAGTTGCGGGTGAGGATGAACTCGGAAAGACTAAGGAGAAAATCTGTGCTGGGTATGTGTGGCTCAGGGCGTTGGGAGAGGTAATGTTTGAGAGCGGAGAGACCCTCTGAGTGGGGAATCGATGTGTATAGGGATGTTGCATCTATGGTGGCCATAATGATCTCAGTATCTGGAGGGAGGGAGGTTGATTTTAGCCTTTCCAGGAAATGGTAAGAATCTTTGGTGTGTGACGGTAGGGAATGGACTATCGGTTGGAGATAGTGGTCTATAAATGCAGAGATTCTTTCAGTTGGGGAGTGACGGGAGGATAAAATCGGACGACCAGGATTCCCAGGCTTGTGAATCTTTGGAAGGATATAGAAATGAGGGGTGCGTGGGTGGGGAGGGGAGAGGAGGTCCAGGTCTGAAGGAGATAGACCCTCATTTGGCCCGTTGGACACGAGAAATTCAGTAAGTTCCTTCTGAAGTGCGGGGTTTGGGTCTTCGGGGATTTGCCGGTATGCGCACGTATCCGAGAGTTGCCTGTCAACCTCCGTTATGTAATCCGATCTGTTTTTGTCTGTGTCCACTAGTGCTAAGTGTTATACATTATATATATATATATATATATATATATATATATATATATATATATATATATATATATATATATATATATATATACTAAGCTTGTATCGATTTTTTAATTTTGCTTTGAAATCTGTAAATTATGGCCATAAACTGTAGAAAACATGTCGTATTATCATTTAAAACAGTCGCAGTGATCGTTTCAACAGTTAATTCGCGGCCCGTGCCAACTAGAAATAGTCAAAGCACGGCATACTTAAGACGTCATTGTAACCCGCACTCGTAAACCCCGTGACGTCACCGCTGAACCATTTTTTTTCGTGTTTTACGTGTCCATGAAGCAAGGAAGCGAAAATGGCTGCCGAAGGAAAATTGAAAAAAAATTTAAATTAAGACGCCTTCGGAAGGATTTAACTAACAGGATTGCTGCAGTATCCTAGCGTGAGAAACTGGGAAGGGAAGCCATGTATTTATGCCTAACTAAGGGATACCTTTATTTTTGTGATTATTTATTTTATTTTTAAATAATATTTTTTTCACGCGCTTTTGTGCATTCTTTTGTTTTATTTCTATTTTCACCTTATGATCTCGTTAAGATCTCGCATGTCGTTGCCTTTTTGTTTTTTTTCCGTTCTTGTTTTCGCGAAATATTTTCGCCCGTGTATCGCCTCACGTGCGTTCGTTCTCTCTCTTTCGCCAATCGCGTAAATCGGATTTCGACTCGGGTCTTTACTACGCTCGTCTCGACACGGTTGCCGGGAGTTAACGAGGAAGACTATATATATATAAATAAATAAATATATATATATATATATATATATATATATATATATATATATATATATATATATATATATATATATATAGTAACACACAATATGCAAACACAAAAAAAGAACACTCACACGTATTTTCTTGATATTTCGACGGAAACAATCCGTCTTCCTCTCATGAGAAGGATTGTTTCCGTCGAAATATCAAGAAAATACGTGTGAGTGTTCTTTTTTTGTGTTTCTATATTGTGTGTTACTGTGTATTGAAGTATTCGGCACTTCCGTGTTACGTCTACGAAAGCATATATATATATATATATATATATATATATATATATATATATATATATATATATATATATATATATATATATATGTATGTGTATATATATGTATATATATATGTATATATATATGTATATATATATATATATGTGTGTGTATATATATATATATGTATATATATATATGTATATATATATATACACATATATGTTTATATACAGGTCCCTCTTCATATCTGAGTACTTTCTTCCTCCCTTCATCCCCTATCCAAGACATCCCTCTATCACAGTCTTCTTCAGCATCCTTCTATTAATGCCGATCAATGAACCCCTCATCCATATCTTTCTTCTTGCCTCCGCCTCTTTAGTAATATCTCCCAGCAAACCCCTCTCCTCTCGCCTCTCATCAATACCTAGTGCTCTATGCTTCCTCATTCGTTTTCCTTCTTTCGGTCCATTCTCCATCCTTCTCTCCCCACACACGCCCACATTAATATATATATATATATATATATATATATATATATATATATATATATATCAATTGATGAGCCTCTTATATACGTCTATACTCCAGCTTCAATGACCATCTTTCCATAGCCGTACATAGCTACGCTCCATATCAAAGATTTCTGATTCTGATTTCTTATCTTGGGGCTATTCTTTGCTTGATGTCGGTCAAACTCCTTCCATCCCATGTCACCACACTGCTGCCGACCAACAAGTACAGAGATGAAAGAAGGAATTGCGATATATCTGTCTGCATTCAGCTTCTCTCTTCCGCACACACACACACCAGACGATTGTAGTTGTCTTCCTGTTAAGTTTCATATTATAGTATTACCCCAGTACTATATGGTCCATAGCACTTAGAGAGTTGCTTGTGGGTGTCCTCTCTCGCGTTTCCGCAACTACTGCGATGTCATCTGCAAACCGGAGCATCTTAATTTATTCTCTATATATCCTTGAGGTGGTTTGAAAGTCCTCTCGGGACAATGCGGCCTTTGGCCCTCGAGTGAGTGTTTCTACCCTCGGCTGTCTAAGGTATTAGCGGTCGTTATACCTGCCAGTCGGCTGAGAGGCGGTTTTTTTATCCTCCTAGGGTCTAAATCCGAAAAGGTTACCTTTCGGACCAACCCTCCCTCCCCACCAAAGATTCCCGGTGACCGCAGGGTTTTGGGAGGGAAGCCTCTTTCAAAAATGAAACATTCCTTCTTTCAAGTTGAGGAGGGCAGAGTTGGGGTCTGAAACAGTTTTGCCCCGAAACAGGGTTTTACCTTGCTGTTCATAATGCTGACGTGTGCACCTACATATGTGCATATATATATATATATATATATATATATATATATATATATATATATATATATATATATATATATATATATATATGTATGATTTCGTCGAAGTAACTCGGGGAAGTGTTGAATAACAAACTTGGACAGCACTAAACAATTTAGGCACACATTAAAAGAACACTCACACGTTATTTCTTAATAATTTCGACGGAATTCAGCTCCGTCTTATCGGAGTAAAGTACTTCTATTTCTTCCGATGAAGACGGAGCTGAATTCCGTCGAAATTATCAAGTGAGTGTTCTTTTTATGGTATCTTATATTGTTTGTTGCCGTCCAAGTTTGTCATTCAACACTTCCCGTTGCTTCTTCGAAATCATATATATATATATATTATATTAATATATATATATATATATATATATATATATATATATATATATATATTTATACATTTATACCTGTATATATATATCTTTAATTATCGATTTTTCATTTAAAAATAGGAGACCTCACTTTTCCAATCGCCCTCGTAATTCCAGGATATAATTACTTAATATGACAGACCGTTAGATTTCGTTCAGCATGCTCGCGAAAAAAAAGATTTCGCCATATGTAAATAAATGGTTGCTGGGTAACCAATGTTGTTTACAATATTTGCAATGGCAAATCGTCTATATAGTAGCATAAATATTTGCATTTTACACCGCGATTAAACGAATTGGAAAATCGTATAGGGTATAGTGTGGGTTGTTAATTTAATTATTAATTTGAAAAAGTCCGTATCAATGATTAATATGATTTGCGGTTTTGGTGGTGTAATTAAGTAATATGTGGCGCATTTGATTATTTGTGAAGGCATTCTATTTAATTAAATGTCGGTTGTCCATCGGTGTTGTCGAATAAATTGAATTTTTAACATTAAAAATACATTTGTTAGTTTATAATACCTATACTTAGGCATCTCTGCATGTTTTATGGAATTTGTGCGGCAAAAATGGTAGTGCACATATTTACAAATACATATATATATATATATATATATATAGATATATATATATATATATGTGTGTGTGTATATATATATATATACTACCTTGATCAAAAAGTTCCCGGATTAACCACCGTGTGGCGCTCCCATCGTTCCGATTTGAGTTCTGTTTTTTTTGTTAAATTGGTACATCTGTTGTTGATATTCCCTTTAAATCTTAGTGTCATAACTTGACATTTGAAAAAGTTACGTAGCCAAGAGTACATCTATCTCTGTGTGTGTTGGCGATTTTTTACAATTGCAGAAATGGATTTAAATTTGCAACAACGAACTTGTATTAAATTTTGCGTAAAAAACGGATTTAGTGGTGCACGGACGTTGGAAATGTTGGAAAAGTGTTTCGGCAACGATTCTCTAAAAAAAACGGTCATTTACCAGTGGCACGAGCGGTTCAGAAGTGGTCGTGAGTCAATCGAAGATGATGAACGCAGTGGCAGACCATCGACATCGAAAGTCGGTGAAAAAATTGATAAAGTAAAAGAAATGTTGGTCAATAACCGCAAATTAACCATCAGAGAAATAGCGGAGGACTTGAACATTGCCTATGGATCCGCCCAAGACATTGTGGTTAATGATTTGGGTTTCCGTCGTGTAGCATGCCAAAAGACCTCAATTTCATGCAAAAAAGAGACCGTGTTGACGTCGCAAAAGACATGATTTGCGAGGCTGAATCCGATCCCACATTCATCAAAAGGATCATTACTGGAGACGAGACGTGGGTTTATGAGTACGACACGCAATCCAGACATCAGGCAAGTGAATGGCGTTCACCAAATGAGCCGAGACCAAAAAAACCACGTCGTTTTTAGTCAAAAAAGAAGGCAATGCTGACGGTTTTCATGGATTACAACGGTGTAGTGCATGATGAATTTTTGCCAGAAGGCCAGACAGTAAACAAAGAGTATTATTTGGGCGTTATGAGACGTTTGCGTGAAGCAATTCGCCGAAAGAGACCAGAAATGTGGGCAGAAAACTCGTGGATTTTGCACCATGATAACGCACCGTCGCACAGTGCTCTCATTATTCGTAATTTTTTGACGAAAAATGCAACAAATACCATCCAACAGCCACCGAATTCACCTGATTTGGCTCCCTGTGACTTCTTTCTGTTCAATCGAGTTAAAAAACCATTACGGGGAACGCGTTTTAGCAGCCGAGAGGAAGTAATGGAAAAATCGCAGGAAGCACTGATGGACATACCGAAAACCGAATATAAAAAATGTTTCGAGGATTGGATCAAGCGCTGGCATAAGTGTGTTGCAGTCGATGGGGATTACTTTGAAGGGGACAATATAGATTTAGACGAATAAACTTGTATTTTTAATTTTCTGAATAAATTCCGGGAACTTTTTGATCAAGGTAGTATATATCTATTAGGTAATCTACCGGTTAAGGTAGGTTTTTGGATGGACGTAATTACTTATTAAACAATTTCTGGCCCCTAGCAAAACACAACATCCTACTCTACATCAGGTCCCTCTTCAGCTGTGAGTACTTTCTTCCTCCCTTCATCCCGTCCAACATCCCTTTCGGTCCATTTCACCTTCTTCATTCTTCTCCACACCCACATATCTACAATTGCCACCAGTCTGCGTCTATCCTCCTGCTTCAATGACCACGTTTCCGCGCCGTACATAGCTACGCTCCAAATTTAAGTTTTTAAGAGTCTTTTCTTAACATCCTTAATCAACGTCCCCGTCATTAACTCCCTCCTCCTTGTGAAAGCCTCTTTGCCAAATTGCGCAATTCTTCTCCCAACGTCCCTACTATTTTGACCCTGTTGGTCCAATACAATTCCAGAGATACGTTTTCACTGTTCTTCCATCTCTAGTTTTTGCCCTCCTAATTCAATGTTTAGCTTAGCCTTTTTCTTTCTAGAAAATCGCACAACCTTTGTTTTATTAATATTGATTCTCATCCCATACCTGTCGCACTGAATTTCCAATTTACTCAGCAATGCTTGCAGCCCCTTGGCTGACTGACAAACTAAAGCCTGGTCATCAGCAAACCTAATAGATTTTACGAATTCCCCGCCTACTTTCATTCCTACCTCCAGTTCTTCCCATGCCTCTTTAATCATTTCCTCTGCATACAGGTTGAACAGCAACGGTGGTAATGGGCAACCCTGCCTTACACCTCTTCCTAACAATGCCCATCCGGACTCCCCGTTCCCCACTCGCACCTGAGCAGTCTGAGACATGTACAGGTTGCGGCTTAGCCTCCTTTCCCTCCAATCTATTCCTATTTTCTGCAATATACTCGTTAGTTTTTCCCAATTCACTCTATCAAACGCTTTTTCGAAATCTACGAAACAGGCAATTACCTCCTGGTTGTGTTCTATATTCCTCTCGATTAATAATCTCATTTCTGCAATGGCATCACGCGTACCTCTCCCCTTCCTAAACCCAAACTGATCATCCCCCAAGTAATCATTTGCCCTACTCTCTATTCCTTTGTTTATGATCCTAAGAACAACTTTAGCTGCGTGGGATATCAAACTTATCGTCCTGTAGTCCTCACATGATGTAGCCTTAACCTTTTTCGGAATAGGAACTAAAACTGATCTCACAAAGTCTTCCGGCCAGATTCCTTCCTCATACTATATATACTACGAATCAGCCCATATAGCCTCTTCCTCCCAAATTTTCCTAAAAATTTTAATAGTTCAGCGGGAATGTTATCCACTCCCACGGTCTTATTTAGTTTTATCTCCCTTAATGCCCTTCCTTACTCATCGTCGAGTATGCCTGGACCTAAGCTATCTTCCTCTACGTCTTGTTCCTTTTATATGTCTAAATTTATTGGTCTAAAGTTCTTTATTATACAGTTCTTCTATATATTCCTTCCATCTCTTTTGGATCTCTCCTGCGTCGACTATTTTCTTACCCGCCTTATCTCTAACTGCTATCATCGACCGTCCTTTCTTACTTCCCGATAAAGATTTAACTTTCCTGTATAGCGCACCAATTTCACCCTTCCTTTGCAAACTTTCCATATCCTCACACTGGGTCTTCCGCCATCCTTCTTTTGCTTTATTAGTTGCCCGCCTCAATTTGTTGTTTAATTCTTTGTACTTCATTTTCCCTAACTCTGTATTTTCATTCTTCCATTTTCTCCGCTCACCATCTCTGTAATCATCTCATCCGTGATCCATGGTTTCGTAGTCCTTCTAGCATTATCGGTTCCAATAGTGTCTTTTGCGGCTTTAGACAACCCTTTCTTAATACTTTCCCATTTTTCTTCGATAGTACTTAGCTCTTTACCATCCTCTATGATTTCCTCTACCGCCTGTTTGTACTCCTTATATATATATATATATATATATATATATATATATATATATATATATATATATATATATATATATATATATATATATATATATACTTTCGTAGACGTAACACGGAAGTGCCGAATAGTACAATACACAGTAACACACAATATAGAAACACAAAAAAAGAACACTTACACGTATTTTCTTGATGTTTCGACGGAAACAATCCGTCTTCCTCTGAAGATATAGAAGTACCTTACTTCTATATCTTCAGAGGAAGACGGATTGTTTCCGTCAAAATATCAAGAAAATACGTGTGAGTGTTCTTTTTTTGTGTTTCTATATTGTGTGTTACTGTGTATTGTACTATATATATATATATATATATATATATATATACATATATATATATATATATACATATATATATATATATATATATATATATATATATATATACATATATAAATATGTATATATATCTTCGAAATGGAACGCTCTTCGGCTTCGCACAAATATATAAAAACACAGATGTAGATTTTTAGAATATAGACACCAAGAAAGGAATATCACAATATGTTATTTGACGTTTAGACAGCTCGGCTGTTGTCGGAATCTATATATATATATATATATATATATATATATATATATATATATATATATATATATATATATATATAATATATATATATATTTTTTCTATATCTGTCTGTTTTTCAAGAAAAATTATCGATTGAATTATCTTCTACGATATATTACATTGGCACTTACGGAAATCGTGACTCAACTTTTTTATTTTACGTGCGGTAACCACTTGTAACGAGATTTTTGTTTAGGTATTACTCGTAAATAGGTTTGTAATGATTATTTTCCTCATTCTATGTTGATAATATTGAAAGGATTGAAAATTTTGAGTTGATAGGAATGCTTTCTTCAAGTTTATTTCGTCGTAGTCGTGAGAAGAACCTTAGTTTCCTGGTAGGAACGTGAAAAAATGAGTTTTTTACCCCAAATCCGATGTCGAACTTGGTTTAGTAGCATGTTTCTGGTCGTGGTTTAGCCCCAAATGGTCTAATTACGCGTGTGTAAACTACATAGACCTCCTACCTATCCATGAACCGCGTAAGATATGCGTACTCAATCCAACTGTTGAGAGAAAAACATTTAAAAAAATGTTCCTTTTTTTTATTAGCGACTGATGGGGATTGAAGAATTTGTCGGGGTTGCCACATCTCCAACCTGTACCCTTGATTGACTAAGTTTCATTGAATGTCCGGAGACGTCGCAACGCCGCGCGGGGCGGGGATGTGTTTTGGAGGGGGGGAGTCATTTAGGAGGGGAAGGGGAAAAAGGAGGGGAAGTCCTCCGCCATCTTGAATCCGTCGTCAGTCAATTGTCTCATGGAAACCAAGCGAGTTAAACTAAATAGTCTAAGCTGTGGATGTTATTGCTAATCGTTTTTCCGTCCTCAAATTTGCGAAACGTCTCGGATATTTTAATCGGGAATGTGTAATCGTGTATTTCGCCTAGTTTCCTTATAGTTTAAGACCACCTTGATGGTTTATTAATTCATCGTTTCAGTTTTCCCAAGGCGGTCGTGATGTATATGGTTACGCCCTACTCTATTGATGGTCCAGGTATACTCTAATTTCACTCGTACCGTGTTTATTTCAATGTTGAAACAGTACTCAAGCATTAAGCAGTGATCTATTAATAGTGAAGTGTATTAGGGTGAAGAATTGGACCTTGGATAAACAACATTTTGTGTCGTTGTGTAGCTGTCAAATCATGTCTATTGATATGTAAAATTTAGGGAGTTACATTTCCCTAGTGTTGCAGAAGGAATGATTCATCATCAAATTTTAAGTTTCTAATCGACCCATGAAGTCTATAACTCAAGAAAACAAGGCGGAGATAATAATCTTGATGTAGATACACCGACGGTTAGTTGATGCCATAGTAAATAATAAATTAAAATGATCCTACCGGATTTATAAGGTGAGTGGGACATCTTTTTGTATGCACTAATGTTTCTGGTGTACAAAGAAAAGGCATTCGATTTGTTTATAACACTATTTGTGTATCCATAAATGTGTAGTATTTAAATTACCGTTGTGTGTTTATGGTATGATGTTTTAGCGGTTGTAATGAACTCTCGCAAGATATAATGTCAATGAAATGTTGGAAATATCCTCTTTATTAATTTTTCTAATGCAGTAAGTCAAGTTTTGACTTTGATAATGTATATTTTACTGTATATGGACTCAATTTTGCCATATTTAAACCATTCACGTCGATGTTATCGTGTGCACGGACGTTGGACTCGTGTGAGTGTTATATTTTATGATTTATTGAATTGCTTAACAGAGCGATGTTCTTATTTAACAAGGAGCTCGGTGATGTATCCTTAAGTGAAATTAGCATAGCACTTAATAACGTTATATTTGTTTATAAACGTGACTTGCAACACTGTTTTAAATAGTTTAAACTGTGATTTAATGCCTCTGGGCGTATTACTGACCAAGGTTTTGGTGCTTTAATATGTGGGGACGTGTTGTTGAGTTTCTTTCTGAATCGATATATGTAATGCTTTCAGTTTAGCGACATTGTACGGATTTTAGGAGAGTAAACGTAGTTTTGAGATCGTATCGATATTCGCCGTGTGTGAATGACCTTAAGGAAGGTGGTGAGAGATTTGTGCATGTAAATTTTTTTAGTTCTGCAAGATTTTTTTAACCGGACGAGAGGGAAGAGGTCCGATTGATTAGCTGCTAGCTGCCAGACGATTTCGCGACCCGTTACGCATTTGTTTTTGCGTTTTGGGATTTATTTCGCCTTTCGGAGATGGTATCCTTGAATGAGTGTTGTAAAGGCATTGTGGTACCTCGGGGGGATTGGTCACTAGTAATGATTTCTGCCTAAAATCATCAATTTATATGCTGTTTTTGAAAAAGTGTTTCGCAAAAAAGGGAATAGTTGTAGTTTGAGCGAAAATTGGGGATAATAGGAAGCCGTTTGCCGACTTCTGTACGTTCTAAAAAGCCATCGTAATATTGATTCTGACCTAACTGTGCCTTACGTCAAGCGTTCTGTTTAATTTCTTGGAATATTTAAGGCATTCGCGATAGTTTTAGTGTGTCAACGGATATTTATACGCTCGCGAAATGATTCGCGTATGAATTTCAGTGCATATCATTGTGATACAACGGTAATGTCCTGATAATATATTCCCAATACGAGAGAAATCGGGGTTAGTAATGAAAATACTGACTAAAATGAATGGTATCTCGACGTAATCCGATTGAGTTGTGGGAATATCACTGTAATGTGCTCAAAATATGTACAGTGAGCATTCAAATATGGTTTGGATGCCTGAATTTTGTTTATAAATCGAAATATATTTCATTCCTTATGAAGAGGGACCTGATGTAGACTAGGTTGCTGGATTGTGTTATGTTGGGAGCCACAAAATATGTATTTGGTGGTTTGTCCATCCAAAAATCTACCTTAATCGGTATACTATATAACCTTATAATAATAATTACAACCAATGTTGAATGTGATAAAATTTCGAAATTCACGACTAAAACGGATTATCTTTGGCTGATTTGTCGTTGTATTCGTCAGTCAATGGCGCTTTTGACGAAAATCATGATATGCGAAAGAAAAATTAATATATTATAATTTTTAAACGATTTTTAAAGTGTTTGGAATGATGAATAAACGCGGATTTTTTGCATTTTTACGTATTGTTTAAGCTTGGATTAAGTGTTTATTTAAAACGCGGTGACCATGGTGACTTAATTTCGGTTATATTACGATGTTTTGAAGTGTTTATCGTCAAAATTACGAAGGTGTTTTACGGTGGGTGGGAATTTGAATCCCATTTCTCGTCAAGGACAATGAACTTGGGTAATTACTAATTCATTGCGGGTAGGAAGGTTTTTGGGAAGTGGCCCTGGGCAATCTTTGTTACCCCTTACGTCCCGAAACGGGCGGTCATATAGCCTGTAGTTTTATTGATCCCCAAGAGTTACGCTTTTAAAATAGCGTTAAACTACGAAGTGCGATATTCTACTTTTTTTGCTATGAACACGATCGACTGCCGTGTGTGGGTACCGATTTTGATATTTAAATCGATATTCGTTTATTTATCGAATCTAAGCCGTGATTAAAAGTGTTTTTTACGTGAATTACGTGTGATAAGTTGCAATTGCCCCTCACGTAAGACAGTCTTTATTGCAAACTGCACATAACTATATATTCTGTCCTATAAATACGCGAACTGAGGTCATTAAACACTTTATTTTGTTTATAAATTTAGGGTATATACATCAATGATTTTGATGTCTATACCCTCTTCAAAGCACTCTCTGTCAATTCGTAGTAATGGCTATCTATGCCTTCTTCTTATTATTATATATTCCATCTTCTTCTTCTTATATTCATTTCCACTGTTTAATAACAAAGCGCCCTCCCCTTTGGGAAGTCAACCTCCTATTATTTAAAGGCAGTTCAGTTCTTATTAAGGTTCTTCTTATTATTAATCAGAAGGAGTAGTTTTCTATACCGTAGTTTCTTCTTTGCTTTATTATTATTATTTATTGTCTGTCTCTTCTCCACACATATTATTATCATCTCGTGTGCCCCAAAGCGTGATATGACACGTACAATGTCCCCCCCAATCATCATTATCATCACATTTTATTGCATTATATATATTTACATATATATATAGGAACACATATAAAGGACGAACACAATAGAGGTGGGGAAGGCGGGATCGAACGGATCACAAGAGTAAAAATATTTCCTTGACCGGGACTCGAACCTCGGATCTTTCCACTTGCCGGGCGGATGCTCTTAACCACTTGAGCTATCGAGGAAACGTAATCTACCCTGAGATGTGTTCCTATCCCTTTTCCTTATATCTGTTTCTGTATATATGAGTATTTATTCGCCGTTTGGCGGGATTTCGTGTTTGAATGTATATATAATATATATATATATATATATATATATATATATATATATATATATATATATAGTCGCAAAAAGGGGGAAATATTATTAAGAATAATAATAAGGAGAAGGATTGTGATGATCATAGGATCAATGGTGATTTGAATTAATTAATTGCCAGAAACAACGGCGAACATATCAATGTGCTCTCTGAATAATGTGCTCTGAATGGTGTGCATTGTGTCATGTTGACATTCATTGGTGTGTGTGTGTGTCATCAAGGATCCATCCATGTCCATCCATCCAATCATATCGTGTCATTCATGGTAAAAAAAATAATATTGCTGCGAGGTACTGTTGATAATATACCGTAAATTTAGTTCACTATTCATATCAGCTATTATCATTCGGATCACAGTTATTATTATAATGACGATTAGATAAGAAGGACAAGGGACCATTGCGCACACGATCAATGTTGTAGCAACGTCAAACACAGGCGGGACAGAAGGTTTTTCTAAAGGCCTTCCATCTTAATGCGTCTTGGCGTTTTGTCTTATCTATATGCGTATAAACCATACCGTAAACGCAGTAATCAACCCGAAGGTCGGTTTGGTGTGGGTAATGGTAGAGTTCACCCAGTACTGTAAGCCCTATTCAGGGCGTGTGAAATTCACACATTTGCAGGGTATTAAGAGGGGCCCGTTCCTTAATACCTGTACACTGTGCCGGTTATGGTTTCCCAGGAAGGCCATGGTACCCGAAAAATCACATGGCTAGGGTGGAGGTGCCCAGAGAGACTTGTCCGGTAATCGAACCCGGGGTCCAACATCTGTATGTATATATATATTATATATATATTATATATATATTATTTATATATATATGCTGATTCGTAGTATATTTGAGGGAGGAATCTGGCCGGAAGAAATCAGTTTTAGTTCCTATTCCGAAAAACCGAAAAAGGTCAAGGCTACATCATGTGAGGACTACAGGACGATAAGTTTGATATCCCACGCAGCTAAAGTTGCTCTCAGGATCATAAACAAAAGGATAGAGAGTAGGGCAAATGATTACTTAAGGGATGATCAGTTTGGGTTTAGGAAGGGGAGAGGTACGCGTGTTGCCATTGCAGACATGGCGTATTTGCCTATATATATATATATATATATATATATATATATATATATATATATATATATATATATATATATATATATATATATAACCGTATTCTAAGCCGTATAAATATTGGCATTCTTGTTTCTAGGTTTGTATAACGTTCATTGGATGATAATGTATTTTCCAAATGTAGCTATAAATTATTTCGTTTTAATATTAATTAATGTTTTGAAGTGCTGTTATCTCGGTCGTAGGGAGGAACTCGTTTAAACCAAACAACAGCAACACATGAAGCGGAATTTATTCCAGGTACCAACAGGATACGTTGTCCAGGAAGAGATATCTTATTAAATGTGAAATTACTCAATTAAGGTTAATGGAAGAAACTGTGATTGTATCTTAAATGTGCTCTTAACCTTTAAATGTTGGCAATTTTAAGTGATCGATATCTCTTTCCTCTCTGGCGAATTCTTCCTGGATGATTTTAATCTTTCTCGAACGCGTCCAGCTGCCGTGATTGATGAGAGATTACTTCGTTAAATTGCCGGGAATTCATGTGATAAGTAGTAGAGGTTAACTGCTTTATTTTGTGCTCTATTGTGCCGTCCTAATATTATATTGCTCTCGTGAGTGCTTCAAAGGATTACGTGGCTTATATAAGTAGAGTGTAAATGCTTCGGAGATAAGTGTAACGGGGAAGGTTTCAACTACCCCCTCCTCGGCGAGGAAATCTTACACACACACACACACACACACATATATATATATATATATATAATTATATATATATATAATTATATATATATATATGTATATTTGTATGTATATTTGTATATATATATATATATATATATATATATATATATATATATTTATATATATATATATATATATATATATATATATATATATATATATATATATATATATATGTATATTTGTATGTATATTTTTATATATATATATATATATATATATATATATATATATTTGTGTATATATATACTACCTTGATCAAAAAGTTCCCGGAATAACCACCGTGTGGCGCTCCCATCGTTCCGATTTGAGTTCTGTTTTTTTTGTTAAATTGGTACATCTGTTGTTGATATTCCCTTTAAATCTTAGTGTCATAACTTGACATTTGCAAAAGTTACGTAGCCAAGAGTACATCTATCTCTGTGTGTGTTGGCGATTTTTTACAATTTCAGAAATGGATTTAAATTTGCAACAACGAACTTGTATTAAATTTTGCGTAAAAAACGGATTTAGTGGCGCACGGACGTTGGAAATGTTGGAAAAGTGTTTCGGCAACGATTCTCTAAAAAAAACGGTCGTTTACCAGTGGCACGAGCGGTTCAGAAGTGGTCGTGAGTCAATCGAAGATGATGAACGCAGTGGCAGACCATCGACATCGAAAGTCGGTGAAAAAATTGATAAAGTAAAAGAAATGTTGGTCAATAACCGCAAATTAACCATCAGAGAAATAGCGGAGGACTTGAACATTGCCTATGGATCCGCCCAAGACATTGTGGTTAATGATTTGGGTTTCCGTCGTGTAGCAGCAAAGTTGGTGCCAAAAGACCTCAATTTCATGCAAAAAAGAGACCGTGTTGACGTCGCAAAAGACATGATTTGCGAGGCTGAATCCGATCCCACATTCATCAAAAGGATCATTACTGGAGACGAGACGTGGGTTTATGAGTACGACACGCAATCCAGACATCAGGCAAGTGAATGGCGTTCACCAAATGAGCCGAGACCAAAAAAACCACGTCGTTTTTAGTCAAAAAAGAAGGCAATGCTGACGGTTTTCATGGATTACAACGGTGTAGTGCATCATGAATTTTTGCCAGAAGGCCAGACAGTAAACAAAGAGTATTATTTGGGCGTTATGAGACGTTTGCGTGAAGCAATTCGCCGAAAGAGACCAGAAATGTGGGCAGAAAACTCGTGGATTTTGCACCATGATAACGCACCGTCGCACAGTGCTATCATTATTCGTAATTTTTTGACGAAAAATGCAACAAATACCATCCAACAGCCACCGAATTCACCTGATTTGGCTCCCTGTGACTTCTTTCTGTTCAATCGAGTTAAAAAACCATTACGGGGAACGCGTTTTAGCAGCCGAGAGGAAGTAATGGAAAAATCGCAGGAAGCACTGATGGACATACCGAAAACCGAATATAAAAAATGTTTCGAGGATTGGATCAAGCGCTGGCATAAGTGTGTTGCAGTCGATGGGGATTACTTTGAAGGGGACAATATAGATTTAGATGAATAAACTTGTATTTTTAATTTTCTGAATAAATTCCGGGAAATTTTTGATCAAGGTAGTATATATATATATATAATTGTCATTATTATTAGGTAATCTACCGGTTAAGGTAGGTTTATGGGTGGACACTGCTACTAAATAAAAATTTTTGACTCCTAACAAAACACAAAATCCAGCATCCTACTCTACACCAGGTCCCTCTTCATCTCTGAGTACTTCCTTCATCCCTTCATCCCCTATCCAAGACATCCCTATCCTGTTCCTTCCCTTTCCTCATTTGCCTTTAACATTCTCCCCTCTACCACAGTCTTCAACATTCCACTATTGCCGATCAATACCCCATTCATCCACTTTTCCTGCATCCTTAGTAATTTCTCCCCAACCAACCCCTCTCTTCGCCCACCATACCAAGTACTTCCTCATTTGTTTTCCTTCTTTCCGTCCATTTCACCTTCTCCATTCTTTTCCACACCCACATTATATCTATAATAGCCTCCAATCTACGTCTAACCTCCTGCTTCAATGACCACGTTTCCATAGCCACACATAGCGTTACTCCATTTTAAAGTTTTTACGAGTCTTTTCTTAATATCCTGACTCAACCTCCCTGTCATCTTAATTCCCTCTCCCTTGTCTGTGAAAGCCTCTTTGCCTAATAGCGCAATTCTTCTCCTTACGTCCCTACTACTTTGACCGTGTTGGTCCAAAACACTTCCCAGATACGTAAACTTTTCTACCTGCTCTAGTTTTTACCCTCCTATTTTAATGTTAAGCTTAGCCTTTTTCTTTCTAGAAAATCGCATAACCTTTGTTTTATTAATCTTGATTCTCATCCCATACCTGTTGCACTGAATTTCCGATTCACTAAGCAATGCTTGCAACCCTTTGGCTGACTGACAAACCAAAGCTTGGTCATCATCATACCTAACTGATTTTACGAATTCCCCGCCCACTTACATTCCTACCGTCAGTTCTTTCCATAATACCTCTTCAATCGTTTCCTCTGCATACAGGTTGAACAGCAACGGTGATAATGGGCAACCCTGCCTTACACTTCTTCCTAACACTGCCAAACTGGACTCCCCGTTCCCCACTCGCACCTGAGCAGTCTGAGACATGTACAGGTTGCAAAGATTAGCCTCCTGTCCCCATTCCAATCTATTCCTATTTTCCGCAATACAGTATACTCATTAGTTTTTCCCAATTCACTCTATCAAACGCTTTTTCGAAATCTACGAAACAGGCAAATACCTCCTGGTTGTGTTCTATATTCCTCTCTCGATTAATAATCTCATTACTGCAATTGCATCACGCGTATGCTTCCTAAACCCATAAACTGATCATCCCCTAAGTAATCATTGGCCCTACTCTCTATCCTTTTGTTTATGTTCCATATATATATATATATATATATATATATATATATATATATATATTTTTACTCTTGTGATCCGTTCGATTCCGCCTTCCCCACCTCTATTGTGTTCGTCCTTTATACGTGTTCCTATCCCTTTTCCTTATATATGTTTCTGTATATATGAGTATATATATATATATATATATTTATTAATTTTTTTATAATAATATACAGTTAGGTTTCATTGGACGACCATGCTATACAGTTTGTTTGTGTTCATCCTAACCCTACCTTATACCTTAACATGAGGGTATTAGTAAAAATACGTCCCGAATAGGGTAAACAATTTTATTTAAAAATAGTTTGCAATTAAAAAGGTTAGGGCTTTAATTTTTCATTTTATATGATTATGATTCAATTTGTTTCTTTTTTGCGCTTTCAGTTAGAAATATTGGCTTAATTGTATTTTGGACGTGTTTCACTTTATTGTGTTCACTTGACGATCAAGGACGTATTCATTGTTTTATTTTTACGTCGCGTTATGTTGGATTTGTCGCCGCAGAGCGTGTCATTTGTTTTGTTACCTCAGAGCTCAGTGTCTCTTTGGCGTGTGTCTTGTGCGAATGAATGCGAAAATTGAAACTCGTGGTTATAAACTCGGAAATATCCATCGTAATATTCCCTTTTCCCAAGCAATCCATAGTATAAAAAGGGTAATATTAGTCCTTAAGGGTTTAATTTGAGTGGTTTAGGGCTTTATTTAACTTATTCGACGTGTACCCTGGTCGATAAACCGATGGTTCTTGGGTGTTGAAATGTATTTATATTCTTCCCACCCGCTTCGCGGAAGGGAAAGGCAATTTAAATAGTCGATTGAATCAATTTGGTGGTTTAGGAATTCAATTGGCTACGGTATTATATCGGAGAAATCAGAGGGAAAAGCTATCAATCGTCTCCATAGCAAGAGTGACGTGAGAGTTCAATTTGTGTGTATATTATGGCAACGCCGATTATAGATAAACTTTGCCCTCCATTTAAACTAGAGATATATTCAGTTAGAACTTAGTATTATAAATATTATTTATATATAAGTCGCGCATTTATTGGGGAGACCTTTCTAGGTTTGTAATAAACAGTTGGAATCAGTTTCCCGAGCGGTTTTGCCAAGTTTCACCTGCTTAAACTACATCGCAAATCTAAGTTCCAACATAGATCTGCATTTTCGCTAATTTAAAGGTTTAACTGCGTGCTGTTAACGATTTTTTTTGCCTTCACCTCATTGGCCGAGGTGTAATGATTGCTCTGTTGACTGCAAAAAAGCACAGATAGCAATATCGGGCAAAAAGTACATTAAAGTTCTATTTCTTAAGTTTAAAAATCATGTATTTATTCTCCAACATAGTCACCGTATTATGGCTAACACATTTCTCCCAAGGTGTGACAAGTTATTCATATTCCGTCCCTGGCAAACTCTTCCGACTTTACTCGAATCCACTTGGCTTATTGACTGCTGTGCCTTAAACCTCATTATTGTCCGAGGTGTAATGATTATTACCCTTTGAGAGGTGTCTCTTTGAGTTGAGTTTGAGGAAAAACCATAATAGAAATCCCAGAAGGCATCGCAAGATAGTAAAAGGAGGAATAACGTGGAGGGTGTTTTGGAATTGGTTTCAAATTTCTTAATGGTTTCGCAATAGCCTCTCCAAATTGCATTCGAATTGTGTTTGTGGAAGAGCGTTGAATTGTCATATTTGCAAATGATTATCATTGGCTGGTCAGTCTAATGCTGCCATTTTAAAACACGACATACTCGACTCCATTATGGTGATATGCGATATATACACTTTTGATATGAGTGATTCGCCTTTGGTCATTTTTGAATCAAATCTTCAAGAAGACGAGTTTGCTTTGATGTTTATATATCGTCTGTGGGTCAGTGATCTCGGACGTCCGCTGCTCGTGTTTCATCCGCAACAATTATTATTGGCATTTCCCAGGCTCTCAACCACGAAATTTTACTACCCATCAGATTAACAGTAGACCTATCAACAGCATCGTCATTACATAATAAACAGCCTTGTAAAATGACAATTGAATCTCAGGAGTCACTTTTTTAATAGTCATGCTGTATATAAACTCACAATTGTTGACATATATAGCACACAACAATAGAACATGTCTCCATACTTCATCCGTTTCTCAAAATACTACACTGGATGAATAATGTAACGACATCAAACCTAAGAAGCATGTTGAGGGGGGAATGTTACTTCCGCATTCCACCAGACCA
Organism: Hetaerina americana; assembly: GCF_022747635.1. NCBI lineage: Eukaryota > Metazoa > Arthropoda > Insecta > Odonata > Calopterygidae > Hetaerina > Hetaerina americana. The sequence goes on along the minus strand of NW_027287041.1, from coordinate 406,819 downwards.
TTTATTTTTGTAGTACTTGGCCACGTCTCCTTATTTCCGCTTCTCAAATATTACACTGGGTGAATAATTTAGCGAACTCAAACCTAAGCATGCGTGTCGAGGGGGGAATGTTACTTCCACATCCCATCAGACCATTTATTTTTTTAGTACTCTGCCACGCCTCCTTACTTCCGCTTCTCAAAATATTACACTGGATGAATAATTAAACAAACTCAAACCTAAGCATGCGTGTTGAGGGGGGAATGTTACTTCCGCATGCCACCAGACCAGGAGTGCTTTTGATGGTCATTTTGTCTGTAGTACCAGAACACGTCTCTATACTTCATCCGCATCTCAAAATACTACACTGGATGGATAATGTAACGACCTCAAACCTACGTGTTGTCGGGGAATGTTACTTCCACATCCCCAGACCAGGAGTGTTTTCTGAAGGTCATTTTGTTTGTATAGTCAACAAAAAATCTCTAATTATTAGGATTAAACTTTAATATCTGTACAATTTAATATGTAGCGTAGAATGTTGGTATACGGTGGCCATTGGATACCTAGGAAACCTGGAAGTAGTTAAAACAAAATTAGACTGACATTATAGTGATGTCTTGAATACTTTTATACGTACGACTAATCAGTGGGCTTTATAAATAACGGCAATAGAGTCTGAAGGTCTACAAAGTTCGATTGAAAACGTTGTTATGGCAATTGTTCGTCAAATTGCATGACTCTAGTCAATTAAGCTCGTATAAGTCGGGCGAAACGTGTTTCGCGTGTCGTAGATGGCGCCATTTCGACCGTCTCTGGCAAATGTGTGATTGCTTTAGAGCCAGTAACAGAACACCGTCATTTGTTGTTTAAATTGGAAATCCCGTAAACTTTTAATCGTTTCTGGGATTCGATACAATTTGTTAGAAAGTTGTTGGCCAGCAATTGTCGGCATTTTTCGTATAATTATCACAGTTTTTACAATTACAACTAATTGTTACAGTGATTGCGAGTATATTATGTAATCCAGGATCGTCAGTTTGAGTTGAAGTGAGACTAAAGCGATATAATCGAATTTTATTCTATTTAATATCGACGTTTCATTCGATATCAGTTTATTTTTATGCTCGTTCCAAACGATATTATTTTGTATTTGGTTTTGGGTTTCGATTGATCGATATTAGCGATTATAATAATATATCGCACTGTAAATTTTACCGCTTAATTCGATATGCAGAAAAATATCTCGACTCGTGTCTCGAGATTAATTTTCATCGAATGTAACTCTATATAAAAATATAATTAGTCTTTAGGGGATGCGACCGACAGCTAAGGTCATTTGCGCAATAGGGGATGGACAGGAAAGGATGAAGGGTGGAGAGAAACCCGGTGTTTGCATTAGCCTACTACTCTTTACGAAAGGCGCCAAGGGGTCGGCAGCTTGACGTCCCATCCGACGGACGGCGTACTCACTCAAAGTGCCCTCCACAAAGCACCTCATGTAGGGATCGAGATACCTCTGAAAAGTATTCAACACAGCCACCGGGATTTGAACCCGCGCCCTCAGGGTGGGAAGCCAGTGCGTTAGCCCCTCTCGATCCCCATAAAAATAATATATAAACCATAAACACAGTAGTAATCAACTTTGGAAGGTCGGTTTGGCGTGGGTGATGGTAGAGTTCGACCAGTACTAAGCCCAATTTGTGGAATTGTGTGAAATTGACACAGTGTAATAAGCAGGGTGTTAAGGGGGGTTAAATTTAAATTTATTTATATATATATATATATATATATATATATATATATATATATATGTATATGTGTGTGTGTATATATATATATATATATATATATATATATATATATATATATATATATATATATATATATATATATATAATGTAGATGATTTCGTCGACGTAACACGGAAGTGCCGAACAATAGATTGGACAGCAACCAACAATATAGAAACACATAAAAAGATCACTCACACGTTATTTCTTGATCATTTCGACGGAATTCAGCTCCGTCTTCATCGGAAGAAACGGAAGTACTGAGTACTTCTCTATCTTTCGATGAAGACGGAGCAGAATTCCGTCGAAATGATCAAGAAATAACGTGTGAGTGATCTTTTTATGTGTTTCTATATTGTTGGTTGCTGTCCAATCTATTGTTCGGCACTTCCGTGTTACGTCGACGAAATCATCTATATATATATATATATATATATATATATATATATATATATATATATATATATATATATGTATATATATGTATATATATGTATATATACATATATATATATTTTCTTTTCAATTTTTCATCAATTATATTAACATTGAATATCAAGTTTATGTGATATCTTTTGTGCCAACTTGGCACAATACTGTTAAACGCAATTAAATATAGCAATTAAACGCTCGCTCGTTATATTACGATAGACTGATATTTTCAACATTTGTAAATGATTTCAGCGATGCGAGCTGGTTTTTATGTCTCGAAATTTGGGATTAGTCGGCTATGTTGGTTTAAATTATAATCGAATGCCTTTTGCTGTTGCATGTGTTCTGTTTGCCACAAACTACATGTGTCTTTGCTCTCGTGATATTAAATGGTTATTGCAACCTTTAGCTGAATTGTTCTATTTACCATGTGTAAATGTGCAATTTTTTGTAGAAAGATGCTTCAGTCTCGCCTGGAGTTGAAAATGATGGCAGGGATCAACAAACTAGCCATCTTAGGAGGCTTGATGACGAAGCCAGTGACAACTGGTCCCAGTTCCGCTGGATAAGGTCTATTGAACAAAGAAACTGGAAGAAATTGCTATAATTTTCCTACCAAGTCTACAAACCATAAGCCTGAAGGATTGAGAGACGAAAAAATTGGTTTAGGCTTCGTTATCGCACTAAATGTCGATTCTACGTGGAAATAATAGGTCATGGACGGATAACTTTGGTGTTGACGGTGTCTTAGTACCTCTGCCACGACTTTTACGATCTTAAATCAGTTCTAAAAGCTTTATTTTCCTTGAAGATACTTCAGTTAATGTCCTGAAGGGTGAAATTAATCAGTGTCCGTGATATAGACCCTACAGTGTTGGAGTTATCTTGCTCGTACAACAGTAACGCATTTCTCACTTCATTTGTTTCCCTCAAAAACCCAAAAAACTACTGACGTGTGATCTAAACCAAAGAATTGTTATTGTAAATTTATGTTCTTGTTTACCTAATCTGGGAAAAGTATTAGTTCATAGTTTTTTCAAAATTAATTCAACCTGTATAACTACTCCTTGGGTACGGTCGTGTATTTATCGTATTCCGACGCGTTTAATTCATAATAATGTCGAAATTAGTTCTATCCCACTTGTGGTTCAGTTATCCGGGTAAACTTACGTGGAACCAATAAGATACTGTCTAGTTTACGCACTTAAATAGCCCTTAAAATCATATCATTTGTGTTTGATCTTAAATTTTTTCGGGCAATCCACCCATAAACACTCTTAATCCTTTTTAAATTTCAACGCAGAAAAAATATTTAAGACGTTTCAAGCGAATTCTGACCTATCTTCATCGCTAGACGAAGTTTTTATTTAAGGTTATCCTATATTCTTTGCGATTATCTCAGTGACACGACGATTCTCACATTAGTGAGTTTAGTCTACGTAATTTCAACCAATTCCTTTTTAATTAGACGAAAACTTACGTTTAGCTTCTACGTACCTTTGTTTAATCATTAATTAATATTGATTGCTCAATGGTGCATTCAATTGGTGCTCAAGATAGCAGGGGGATGGTTTTGTTTTAGTTTTGCCAATTCTTTTCGTGAATTTTTGATAGGTTTTGTTTGATTTCAGTTACGCTATCAACGTCTACTTTCTCCCGATAACTCTACAACAAGTTGAATCGTTTCAAAATATATCCTTCGTCCATGTACAAAAGATTTTTACCTTCATTACTGAGTAATGTGACTTTTGAAAGGGATTTTAGAACTATTGGATTGTGTTTCTCGTGTTATTAAAACAGTTTTAACCCGTTTTTCGTGGCGTAAGAATCCTAGGAATTAAACGAGAATATAAAAGATTCGTGGGACGCTTTGGAAAATCGCATTTCAATTGTTTTGTTTGTGAAAATAACCGAATAAATAAATGAATACAGATTTTTTAAAAGGTTTATTCCGTTGGTGTAGCTTGTAAGTACTCTGTGTATTCGTCTGTTTTTATTTAATTGCAGTATTATAGTTTTATTCCTAATTGAATTGATTTAATTGTAGATTTGATCGTTTTTACCGATGTGACATTTTTCGCCGACGCGTGATCGACGTTGTCATGGTTTCGCGTGGTGATAAACAAATTTGCGAACTGGTTGTGCTAATTATCAGAAAAGTGTAAAAGTGTGTAAATATTCTCGTTTGAGAAGTAATTCTTGCAAATCCTAAGAAGTTAAGGATATATTTATTTTGAGTTCTTGGGGATGATTCAGGGCTTCCATGTGGGAATTAAGACAAAAATTATTATCGCGTGTGTGATTCATAATTTTTTTCGTAGTTTCTTGTAAATCGTGGTTTGAATTGATTGAATCTTTGCTCCAGTATTTTTTAAATCTTTGTATTTTTATGTGATAATTGCGGAAAGCTAAACCCTTAATCGGTCCGCATTCGATTTGTGAGTTCAAATTTCGTATCTTAACTTTTTACTCGCGATCTATGACAGCGTGAGAGGTCAGTTGTGCAGGTTACACTCGACTTTAATTTAGCTTGTCCTTACGTTAAAAGACTGGAAAGTTTTATTTGCCGTAAAAAAATTTACCTTCTTGATAATCATATATGGAATGCATTTCCACAGACGCCATTGCGTATCTCCTGAGATTCCTGACAGGTGTACAAAGATTTAAAAGCGACGAAAGCATTTCTCTATCTGATTGACAGTCTGCTATTTGACCTTCTGTCAGCATACTGTCTAACTCTGAACCCTGTCAACATACTGTCGTCTTTGTAGTTAACCTTACCACTTACCCATACTGAATTCTCTGCAGGTTCCCAACCAATCGCTTTATACCAAATAATTAGACATTGATATTTTGGAGTCGAACAATTATTTATCGTAATTTTAGGTTTTAAAACTATCAATTTTCCCACAAGGATAAATATTTTAAGTTGTACATATTTCGCAAATCCGTTTTGTTTCATTTAAGTATTGTAGATTCGATAATAAACCATACATTTGTTGGCTGTATTCCAAAGAATTACAAGAGTAAGGAAGTACCATACCAATCTTCAGGGAAATAGTGGTATTTAAACGTAGAATACTCGTTCCAACAGCAGAATATTAAGCAAAGTGTTACCTCAGGGCAAGACAAGGTTGTTTTATTTGTTCCGACACACGCAAGCTGATATTCCCATCTAAACCAGGACAAGGTTTAGGATAGCTTGCGTCTATTTGAACAACTTAAGGTTTGTGCTCCATGAACTGCATTGTTTATTAATCAAATTAAAAGTTATCATTGGGTCCTGAGATGGTTTCTGGTCTGCTGTTACGAGTTGCAGCTTAGTCCAGTCTTTTGTTGGGACCAGGGTGGTCAGAAATACTTAAGAGGATTTTGTAGTAGCTTGTGAAACTTCCTCTAACACCCTTTCAATCCATCAGAGATTTAAAATTGGGATTTTTCTTTTTTTCTAAGCTTTTTGACGAGATTTTGATTAAGATTTGGGTCGACAGATGTTTCAGTATTCTCTCAACCTTTACACTTTGGTCTCAAAGCAAGCAGGAGTGATGTTGCGAGGTTATCACTCGTTAATATGTTCATTGTAAGCTATCAAGAACTCCTATCAACAAGGAGTTCGGTCAAACACTGCGAGTATTCAAGGAATGAGCCAGATTTGGTTGGTGAAACAAGTAGGGTGGTACTTCAGTACCCAGTGGCCAAATATTCAAAGCCTCAACTACGGTCTAGCTGTTTGGAAGACTTAGAACTTGAAACGGTGTCAGGTTTTGATGCCGTAGTACCAGATCTGTGGCATCCCTACTCGTCCAATTACTGGCAAAGCTGCTGGGAGTTGTTCGATCAAGATTTTTACAGTACTGTTAACTTCTACAGTGGAGATGAACTTTGTTTGAGTGCTAATTTGTGTACTGGAATCCTAGGGGAGGATTCGGGTGTTGTGCTGACGTGTTTTAGTCTCAAAAACGGGAGAAATCCAAGAACTGCGTCATTAATTGTACTTTTTGACAGTTGGGACTGTTGGGGGTTGCGGTACACGGAGTGTTTAGCTGTGGTACGGGGATATTTGACGGAAATCTGTGAAGGGACAAGCTGTCCAGACTGTAGACTAGCTGTGCAAGCTGATATTTCATTCAGGGTTGAATCTACTTGCTGTTTGAACCCACAGGAAAGAGTTAATCACCCAAACATTCCAAAGAGCTGTGATTTAGTACCAGGTGACCCTGGAAGTGTTGAGTACGGTTTACTGAGCTCTGAACAGTTGGGTGTATGTGATTGTCAACTCAGGGACAGTGCTACCTACTTAAAGGCGGCTCTGCGTTTAGAATTGGAACCAAAATCCAACCCTCACATCCATTCTAATGGAAATAAAGCATTTAATGCATTGTTTGTAATACTGTCCAGTGCTCTGGACTCATTCCGTAGTGCCATCAAGTTAAGTATTGGCGTGATCTCCGTGTCTGATAGATACTTGTGGAATTGTCTCAGTTTCCAATTGAGTGGCTTGAACGATATAGACATTTGTAAGCCCTCAAAGTTTGTACTTCTTGTACTTCATTCCCAAGCCATCCATTGGAGGTTTAGAGGAGATTTGTCTGTGAGTTACCTGTGTAGGATCACTTCTGGTTGTTGCTGGGAGTTTAAGCCAAAGGACAAATTATTTGGTGGGGAATTGAATATTCTCGCCTGTGAAACTGCTCAAATTTTCATATGTTGTCGTGTTGTCGAAGCTTTACCTGCCCTCTTAGCAGTGACCACTTTGGGTTTCACTGGGGCAGCAATTGTTTATGTGATTGAATTGTTTTCATTCTTGTCATTGTTGATTTTGTTAGTGTTCTTGTCCGTAAACTTGTACCTTGTTCGTTTCCTTCGCCGTTTGCTTGTCCAACTAACTGGCTGTGAGTCCTGGGAACTGTTAGGTGTTCGCCAAAGGGATCGTAGTATTTTTGTTGCTTCATCTGGCCTTGTTGTGTCACGGCCGTATTCCAAAAAGTCTGTTCCTTGCAAATCCGAAAGGAATTATGGTTGTGCAATTTTAGTCTGTAGTGCTAAACTTAACCAAACTGTGACTAACTGGCTTAGCCTTGCCAATAGGTCAAATTGCCTTGTCAGCATCAATACAGCAATAACCTCCTATTTTCCACTTGATCTCTGCAAGTTGGCTAATGTAGTCGGAGCGAAGGGTTGTCCAGCTTATCTGAGGTTGTATTCATTGGAATTCACCTCAAATGGAGACTTGTTTCATGGCGGCGCATCAGATATATTTCCCATCAGTCCTGACTCGAGTTTGATTCGGTCAAAACTGTGGTTAATAAGCTTGAAGCCTGCTAAATTAGATTTTCCAGTTAGGGGCAACTTGTGGCCTGTAAAGATTTTGTATTTGGGCACGGTTGACTTCATTCTAGTGGGGTCATTCTTGACGTGTTGTGCATTGAATTCATGTGAAAGCTCTTGGAGATTATACAACTTTGAGTCACTGAAAGTACCTGGTCAGTCCCTACTGTTTTGTCGTCAGTTGGAGTATAGTTCAAAGACCACTCTGACAGTACAAAGTAGTTGCTTTGGTGACAGCTATGTGTGTCAGCTTATTGATTCAGTAGCTAAAAACCCAAGTGTGTTTCTGGTTTTGAAATCAGTTGGACTGGTGAAATTCTCCAGTCTTTTGTACCAAGATAGTGAAACTGTTCTATTTCGGTTCAGTACAGACCCCTTTACTAAATCATCAGCTGCGTTCGGAGGCAATGAGACAAGCCTTAGGCCAAAGTTAATCATTGGAGACGTTAATGATCTAGGAGATGAGATATTTGAGTCACAGCAACCAAATTGTTACTTTAGGGTTGTAGAACTTCGGGGCACACTTGTCCCTGTTGCCAGTTGCCCTACTAGGGGTTTTTGTAGTCTTCTCAAGGGTAGAGAGAAGTCAATAGACCTACAACAGTTAGCAAATTGTTTAGTGTACTGCCAATTAGCTGGTGATTGGAAGAGCCTAATTGTGTGCTTTGTTCAGTCTGTTGTGCAGGGTTGTCCACGAGGGTTTAGAGTTGAGGGGAGTGAAGCAGGTTCATTTCGAGTGACAAGTGGAGCTAAACTCAAATTTACAACTCGATTCAATCCATATTTCAGTGCTAAAACCTCCAGTTTTGCGAAATCATACTATTTTGTGGTCAACAGACCTTTAGGAGACCTGTGTGACTGTCTGAAATTGTTCCGCAGACCAGTGGGGAAAGTAGTTCAGCCTGGCTTTGAGCTTGTCCTGAGTGGTCGACGGTTTCTTTGGCATTTTAGCCAGGCTGTTTTGGATCCAGTGGGGAAATATTACAGTTACACCTCAGTTGTCATCTGTGGTAGTGTTTGGTTGTTGTGGATTGTCGTTGGGTGCTGCTCGGGTCTTGTTTATTGTGGTGCTTCTTGTGAAGGTCTCAATTGTCCGGGGAAGTTGGGAGTTTTCTTTGGTTGGCTTGTTGTCCTTTCACGTTTGTACCCCAAGTGTCCAGTCATGCAGGACAGTGGCGATAGCTCGAAGGAGAGTGGTTGTGGAGGTGATGGAAATGGTGGTAGGGGTGATGGCAGTTGCAAGGAAGGTGACAAGGGTGAGGACAGGGATAGAGATGAGGAGGAAGAAGACGATTGGCCAAAGGTCAAACCCCTTTGCCTCATAAGGTCACCGTCCGTCATAGCTGCCGAGAGGCAACAACAGCAACAACAGGGGTATGGCAGTGCGAAGCCCGGTACTGGTTTTCTTTCTCGGCAAGGTTCAAAAGATTACCCCACGATCAAAGAAGGAAGTGGGTACCCACAGTTATGTCGTCAGGATTCGTCAGATAGACAGTCATACCAACCACCAATGTCACGGATGGACTCTTTGTACCGTCAGGTTTACGTAACATCAGGGCAACCTATAATGAGATCAGGATATCAGATGTCCAGACAGGAATCTGTTGACAGACAGGTATTCCAGCAAGTTGCATCGGGTGGCACGGTTGAATCGGCTGATAGGGAGTCTTACCAAGCTGTACCAAGGCAGGAATCGGGTGATAGACCACAGCAGACGTACCAAACTTCGGAGATTGATAGACAGCAGGGTTATCCTGTGGTATCCCGAATGGATTCCCTGGAACGTAGTTGTTATTCCTCCCAGGGAATGGTTCCGGGGAGTTCACAGGTGTACCAACCCTTGAGACGTCTCGAGTCTGTCGAAAGGAAGCCCTACCCGACCATGACCACACATTCCGAGGTTTCCCAGACCTTTTCCTCACCCGTCCTACCAATCGCGTCAGACCGACAGGCCTACCAACACATGATGGCGAGGCAAGCCTCACTGGACGCCCAGTCGTACCAAACCCACGAACAGCCCAGTCAATCCTACCAACCCAACGAACATTCCGATCCCGACAGGGCGGTGAGCGGGTGTGGGGAACAGGGATACCAACATCCCGAGGGACAGCAGCAGGTCTACCAGCCGCAACAGGGTTACCAACCGGGCAAGGTTGGTGACACGCGGGATAGGCAGGCTTACCAACCCATCCCCGAGTACCCGGCCATGAAGGAAGGCCAGGGGTACCATCCTTTGGGAGACCCGCCGCCCTATCACCAGATTGAACCCTGCTACCACCGTTTGGCTCTGGAGAGACAGAGGTCACTGGATCAACCTCCGGCCTACGCCGTTGTCCAGCAGCAGCAGCACTGTGTCCAGAGACAGGGGAGTGTCGGACCGAGGCTGGCTACTGTTCAGAGTGAGGAAGGGGTGGCTGAGCACGGGGCCGTGGCTCGGACGCACAGTCTGGATTTCTTGAACTTTGAGGAGAAAAGGAGGCTCATTGCTTCTTCCCTGTCGCTCTCTGACTTCTTAGGGAGCAAGGGACGCGTTGGTGGTGAGTGGTCTGCTGATTACAGACTGTTTGTTTGCTTGTTTCCGTCTTTGTGTGCCTGAACTGTGTGTGTTTTTGATTGGTACGTGCACGCTATCTTGTGCCTGAGAGCATTGTCTCCAGGATCATCTGTTCTTGTAACCCTGCACGATTTGATTTGGCCTTACAGCCTTCTCTCAAGCCTCTTGTGTGTATGACCCGTGTTTATAAACGCAACAACCTTCCCAAATCCCAACTCATTTTCTCCGGACTGGAGTTTCTTCTTGTGTCAAGCACGTATGTTGTTTTTGTGGTTTTTTTAAAGTTGTTCTTACAGTTAGTCTAACACGCAAGTACAACAGTAGTCTCAGTAAGTTCTTGTAGCGTTTGAGGGTTAAAACAGGAGGGTTTGTAAGTTTGTGAGCACAATTTCTTGTACGATCAGATTTGTGTGCCATTGAGGGTTTGTTTTTGGGTTTGCGTGAAGTTTTGTGTTCATCGTTACGCCTAGTTTTGTGCACTTTTGCGTAAGGTTAGGGTACCGTTGCGTAACTTTGGTGTATTCTTGAATTATAACTTTTCAATACCCTTGCGTGTCTTAGTCGTGCGCTTGTTCAATTAAGGCATACCCTTTTGTAACTTTTTAATACCCTTGCGTAACTTATTCTAACCTCAACCTTTCAACTTATTCGTACTCTTGTGCAACTTATTTAAACCCTGGGGCAAATTTTTAATGTCTCTGCATAACTTTTACCCTTGTTCAACTTATGCGCACCCTTGCGTAACTTATGTGTAACCTTGAACAACATATTCATGCCCTATGGCGACTTATAGATGTTTATGTGTAACTTATTTATACCCTTGCAAAACTTAAGTATACCCTTTTATTAATTTATTCGTGTGCTTATTCAATATCTTTGCGCAACTTTTTCGTACCCACGCATTAGTAATGTGATATTTTGATGCAGGTTTATCTCGGTAATCGTAGAGCGTAGCATTGTCCTTTCATGGACCTCTTCAGTTTCAGGAACAATAAAGAGTCACTGGGGGCCAGATCTGGGGAATACGGTGGCTGCGGTATCATTAGTGTGTTGTTTTTTGCCAAAAATTTGCTTACAAGTGAATGATGTGTGAACAGGGGCGTTGTCATGGTGTGCAAAATTCAATTTTTGTTCTTCCATACAAATCCGGGCGTTTGTGTTGGATTGCTTTGTGCAAATTGCACGTAACTTACAGGTAGTATTCCTTATGTACCGTTCTACCCTGTGGCAAGTACTCATGAAGCACCACGCCCCTGAAATTGAAGAAAACTGTAAGCATAACTTTCACATTCGACTGAACATTGCGTGCTTTTTTCCGTCGTGGCTCGTGCTGCAGCTTCCATATTGGGATGAGTGAGCTGTAGTTTCCACGTCATAACCATAAACCCATGATTCGTCACCAGTTATGACCCTCTGGAGCAAATTTGGGTCGTCGCGGACAGAGTCCAACACTTCAATAGCAATTTTAATGAGGCGTTGCTGTATCTGGTCGAAATTGAGCAATTTTTGGTTGAAATTGAGCAATTTTGATACGAATTTCGCGGGGACCTGTGTCATGCCCAAATCATTGGTAATGACACGAGCCAATCGATAGGTTTAGGTCCTCAGCAACTTCTCTAATGGTTATTCGATGGTTGGCCAATATTATTTTCTTCACTTCATCAATGTTTTCGTCTGTCGTTGACGTGCTCGGGCATCCGGCACTGTCTTCATCGTTCACATCTTCTCGGCCCTCTGAGAACTGTGCTCGGGCATCCGGCACGCTCGTCGTCCTTCACATCTTCTCGGCCCTCTGAGAACATTTAGCGCCACACATAAACGTTACTTTGGTCAAGGCCAAGGTAGCTTCTCCATATGCCATTTTTCACTAAAAATTTGGTACAGATTTTTTCATCCATTTTTTGCAACAGGCAAAAACCGAAGACAAGCCAAAACATGCCCAAGGAAAACAGCTGTCAAATATTAACTTAACATTTAAAATGGCCGAACTTTTCGGTATAAATGAGAGACATAAGTACCAACATAGCGCCACAAAAAAATCACAAATCCAATGTACATGACCTGTGAAAATTCAAAATTCCCGATACTTTTTCAACTGACCTCTGTGAAATGTGGGGTTGGGGAGTCGTCGTGGTGTCGTATGTGGACAGAGAAGGTTTTCTAATTCTTCATTAGCATATAGACAGACGGACACATTTATTAATAAGACTCTGAGGTGTGAGGGGGTTGGGGAATTATAGTGGTGTCACTTGCATAAAGACACATTCATTTGACTCTGGGGTGTAAGGGGGTTAGGGAATCATAGCGGTGCCTTATGCAGACAGAGAAGGTCTACTTCTTCCCAAGAGTATGGACAGACGGACACATTCATTAGGCTCTGGGGTGTAAGGGGGTTGGGGATTCGTTCCGGTGTCGTTTGCAGACCAAGAAGGCCTTCAACTACGGACACATTGAATACACTCTGAGGAGTAAGGAGGTTGGGGAATCATAGTTGTGTCATATTCAAATAGAGGTCTTCTAAATCTTAATAAGCATCTAAACAGATGGAGTCATTCATTAGACTCTGAGGTGTGAGGGGGCTGGGGAATTATAGTGGTGTCGCTTGCAGACATAGAAGATCTCCTTCTTCATAAGCAGGCACATTCATTTGACTCTGGGGTGTAAGGGGGTTAGGGAATCATAACGGTGCCTTATGCAGACAGAGAAGGTCTTCTACTTCTTCACAAGAGTATGGACCGACGGACACATTCATTAGACTATGGGGTGAAGTGGGGTTGGGGATTCGTTGTGGTGTCATTTGCAGACCAAGAAGGCCTTCAACTACTTCATAAGCACATAGACAGACGGACACTTTCATTAGACTTTGGGGTGTTAGGGGGTTGGGGAATCATGGCGGTGTGGACAGGGAAGGTCTTCTACTTATTATTAAGCATATATACAGATGGACACATTCATTAGACTCTGGGGTGTAACTTTTGTTGGTTGTCCGTCCCAAAGACCTTCAGGATGACACAACGAGTTTACTAGTGGATGCTGAAGAGCTCTCATAAGCCAATCGTCATCGGTAAATTCAAGTTAACCCTCTTAGTGCGGTGGGGATTCCAGGAGTACTTAGTGAGAAGTGCGAAGGGTAATTTAAGAAAATGTATCACCTTAGGAAAAAAAAATTATGAAGTTATTTGTTTAGATATCCATGTGCAGTTTTTTTTATTTTAAAAGAAAATATTGTAGTTGATAATGATGTTATACATTTACATCATCTGATAAATAAATGTAAATATTAAAGTATTATAAATTTTGAAGAATATTTTTTTAGCGATAATATTTCGATTTTTTAGACAAATGTTTGAAAACATTTTTCAATAAAACTACCATATTTAAATATAAGAAAGAATCAAAAAGACATGTAGAAAGAATTATACATAAATAAAAAGAAAAACGAGTGAGTTGGAAATTTTTTTTGTCAGCCTCTGCATAGTTCGATTTTGTTGAAAGAGGCTGATCTCAATGAGTCAAATTGAGAATTGGGAAAAGCATTTAAAATTGCTAATAAAAAATGTAAAAAAAGTTTTATATAATTGTATGGAATTCACCCTATCGATAGCACAAAAACCATAAATTATTAAAGAAAAAACCATAAGTTACAGCGATTTAAACAATAGCCTACGCAAGAGCCGACATATTGGCCCGCCGCACTTTTCGCCAGGGATACGAAAGCCGATATATCGGCCCACGGCACTAAGAGGGTTAATATAGTAACAATATTGGTGTGTGTGTGTGTTGGCGCTTTTAATGTCCTATCAATAGTAATCCCAATATAATCTTCAATAGTGCGATCACACCACGTACTCATCAGGAAAAATTGGAAAGGTAACTTTGTATGCAATTCATGTGTATTTTTTAACCCTGAATGTGTGTTTTGCAAATAATAATTCGCATAGTTATTGCACCCTTGATGTTGGTAGAGCACGTTTGCCATTAATAGGCCACCTACTAGATATTAATGTGCATGGAACTATGGAGAATATTTGTCGTCTGTTGTAACTTTCCTAATACTTCGATTGAATGATTGTTTATACTTTGTGTATTAAGGTAATGTGTGATAACTCATTATTAAACTATTGTAATGATGCATGCTAATAAACAAGAATTAAAATTGTAATCCTTTGGTTCGTAGTTTTCAGTTTTAAATTATGTTGTGCGTAGTGGACATTGTAATGATTTTGTTTATGT
>NW_027287041.1:357500-385000 GCF_022747635.1 Hetaerina americana | reverse complement strand
GACCCTCCGGTCAGCAGCCCAACTCTACCCACTGGACTACCGCGACCCACATATATTTGTATATGAAAATATATAGAGATACATGTATATATATATATATATATATATATATATATATATATATATATATACATATGTATATATATACATGTGAACACGGCATTTGTCTGAGAATGATTGATTGTTTGTGTCTCTGGTTGTGATTGGCCTTGGTTCGTTTTGCCCACTCTCTCCCCTTTTCTCTTTCTCCCTCCCTATCCAGGTTCCGGCTCGACCCGCACCAACGGCAGTGGTGGCTCTTCCTCCTCCTCGAGGATGGCGCCCTCTTCGTCGGGGCAGCCCCCGTCCTCTCCGTCCCTCTCCCCACCGCTCTCGCCCTCGTCCCCCTCCCTATCACCCCCTCCGCCCCCATTGCTCTCCTCGGAGGCGGGCGGGCGCAAGGGGAGTGGGGGAAGCAAGCTCTCGGCCCTCGGACGTTTCTTCAAGCCGTGGAAGTGGAGGCGGAGGCGGAAGAGCGAGCGGTTTGAGGCCGCCTCGAGATGTGAGTGACTCTTGTCCCTTTGCTATGCGTGTACTACCTCTTTTTAACGTCAGAGATGGAAAGAGACTGGCCTGAGAGACAAAAGCGTACGTGTTTAAACCTCAATTAATCTCCTCTCTCCTCTCAACTCTGTGTCTAGGGTGTAAACACTGTTTTTGGGTAAATAACGATTGAAATTAATGAGAAATGCTCCGAAAATAGGTATTTTCTTGTTAAAATGTGGTTTATTCTATGGCAATTAGGTATACTATATATCCAGTGAATAATGTGTTATATGTCCTTATTTTGAGTATAAATTGATGAAATTTAAGTTGAATGGTTTGATATTAATGAAAAAAGACCGAATCGCAACAGAGAGGCCAAAGAGAGTGAAACTAGTGTACTGAAACATAAATTCATCTGTTCACTCTATCTTGAATTGTTATTGAATTAATTTAAACATTTTTAAAAGAAATTTCGAAAAATTATTTGTCGATAGGTACCTTACGTTAGCCTTGCGAAAATGGGTGAAATGTTGCAAATTTAGAAGTGAATTGATGAAAAATTTTAGATTTTCATAAAAAAATGGGTGAAATTCAAGTTTTATTGTTTCGAAATTCAATGAAATGTGAAGGGTTTACTCATATTCATGGAAAAGTGTCATTGAAATTGTTCCAATTGCCCCAAATTTGGTTTAAAAAATTAATATAAATATGTTTTTATTACGGGAATTTCAGAAAATTTAAGGGTGAAAAACTGGCAATTTTCCTCCACTATCACTTTTCCCTATAAAATAATTCACGTTTGGGTTTGAATCAAAAATAAATGTTCTGGTATTCCATAGCTTTCTTAAAAAAATCTGAAATTTCTGAAATATTCTCAATTTTTAATGAAAATTTCATTGTATTTCTTGAAAAAAATGGAGGATTATAGTTGTAGACTCATGTATTGATGTAACACTCAAGTAAAATACTTTTTGTGTCCGGTGAAAAGCTGAAACATTTATAAATATATGTTCTACATACAAAATCACTGAAACGCTAAGTCTTAGGGTCCTCTCTCTCCCCTTAAATGCCTCCCATGGGTGTAAACTTTGTGTTTGGGTAGATAACGATTGAAGTTAATGAGAAATTGCCATAAAAATAGGTTTTTTACATGTTAAAATGTACTCTACTCAACAATTAATGAAATATTCATTAAATTATGTGAGTTATGCCCTCGTTATGAATGAAAATGATTGAAAAAATTGATTAAATTTCAAGATTTTCTTTAAAAATATGATTTTTCTCTCAAAATATAATGGTTACCTGCTCTCTAGCTCATTGAATCATTAGAACATTAGGAAATTTCGGAAAATTATATGTAAAAAGTTACAGATTTCCTAAAAAAATATCAATTTCCAGTGAGTTAATTAATGTAAGTATTTAAATTAAAATGAAATGTCCCAGTAATCCATGGTTTTCTTCCAAAAATCTGAAATTTATGTTTGAAATCTTACAATTTTTCATGGAAATCTTTGAATTTTGCTGAATTTTAAGGGAAATTTGTTGAATAATGACTGGTGTGTTAATTGTTTTTAGGATATGGAAGTAATTGGGTTTGATTTTCACTGATGGATCATGCATTAATCTTTTGAAATATTGTAAATTTGAAAGGATAAGTGCAATTTTTTGAAATATATTAGAGAAATGGCCATGAAAATAGGTTTGTGTCATTTTGAAATGTGGTTTACTCATCAATCAATGAAATATCCAATGAATAACGTTTGTTTGGTCCTTATTTTGAATTAAAATTGATAAAATTCAACGATTTCCTTAAAAGAAAATGATTTTTCTATGAAAATATGATGGTCATCTATTCGACCTCTCTCTGAATTATTAGAATATTAATTTTAAAATGTGTGTGAAAGGAAATTTCACGAAAATCATGTGTTAAAAAGTTACCAATTTCCTAATAAAAATGACAATTTTTTTGTGAATTAATTAATATAAATATTTTAATTAAAATGTCTTGGTTATCTATAGTTTTCTTCCAAAGATTTGAAATTTAAGTTTGAAATCTTGTTTGAAAGTCATGAAAATATTTGAATTTTGCTTGATTTGATATATTATATATATATTAGTTATTATCCACATTAGGATATTAATATATGTATATATATATATATATATATATATTTATATATATATATATATATATATATATATATATATATATATATATATATATTTATATATGTATATATTTATATATGTATATATTTATATATATATATTTATATTTATATATACACACATTTATACATATATACATATATATATATATATATATATATATATATATATATATATATATATATATATATATATGTATATATATGTATATATATGTATATATATGTGTGTATATATATATATATATATATATATATATATATATATATATATATATATATATACACACACATTCAAACACGAAATCCCGCCAAACGGCGAATAAATACTCATATATACAGAAACAGATATAAGGAAAACGGATAGGAACACATATAAAGGACGAACACAATAGAGGTGGGGAAGGCGGAATCGAACGGATCACAAGAGTAAAAATATTTCCTTGACCGGGACTCGAACACCGGATCTTTCCACTTGCCGGGCGGATGCTCTTAACCACTTGAGCTATCGAGGAAACGTAATTTACCCTGAGATCTGTGGGTCTAATATGTCGCCAAGCGCCCCGATTCTTACTCTTGTGATCCGTTCGATTCCGCCTTCACCACCTCTATTGTGTTCGTCCTTTATGTGTGTTCCTATCCCTTTTCCTTATTTCTGTTTCTGTATATATGAGTATATATATATATATATACACATACATACACACATTTATACATATATATCCTCATATGGATCCCATACTATGGAGGAGTATTCTAGGAAAGGGCTAACCAGTACCTTATATGCTTTTTCTTTTGTGGTTACGCTACCATAAATGCCTTACATGTCAAATTATCTACTTGGACTCCCCACCCAAGATCCCTAGTTAAATAAATGCCTAAATATTTGTATTGACTGGTACATGGGATTCTTTCTCCAAAGAGGGTGTTAATGTCCCCTTTTCTGCATTCTTTTTATTTGACAAATTTATATGCTTACTTTTACTTATATTAATTCCCATGTTATTATTTGTAACCCAGTCACTGAGGCGATCAATGTCATTTTGTAGTAGTACGTGGTCATTTACATGCTCTGTAAATGTGGAATTTACTAGAATAGTATCCTTATTATTCATCAGAGTAATTGGCAGTGGTCTTCAGATTAAACTGACGATTAAAACACTTAAAATAATGAATTTATATTTATTTCAATATCAATAATTTAATTTTTTCTTTTAGAAATAGATATTAGACTTTATTGAAGTTTTTTTTCAAATTTGTTTATATTTTATATCATTGATATTATTACAATGTTAGTCTGTGGTGTTTAAATCCTTGTACGCAATGTGTATAATTTGGTTTTGTTCTGTTCAATAGCGTTGGAGAGAAAAATATCTGTCCGTGCCAATCGGGAAGAGCTGGTCCAGAAAGGGATTCTGCTTCCAGACAGTCCGACATCTCCACTACCGCAGATAACAGGTATGTGAAGGATGTTTTAACGACGGGACGACAAGTTCCATGTGCTTACAGTCGCTATTTACCACTGAGATCCCCACTGACTCTTCAGTTATCATAATCCATCCTTAAAGGGCATATAGGTGGATGGATAGATTGATAGAGATCTCTATTTGGACAAAATTAAGACCTAATGGTGGTCCCCTCCTCCAATTAACCTATCGTCGTATATGTATTATATTAGGCATTAAACAAATAGTTATTATATATAAGAGACAGTTACTATGTACTACAAATGAGGGGCCGTTATCATGATTAAATGTTTTTTAGCTAAATACTCCCATGTACCCCATGCTGCAAAGGTAGCTTAACTTGCATATCAATCTTTAAGGTCGCCGGTTCAAACCCAACTCTTGGCAAATTTTTTATCAGGTTTTTAATGTTTAATTTGTTAAGCATTAAACTTATATTTATTATATATAAGGGACAGTTACTATATACGACATATGAAGGGCCATTATTATGATTAAATGTTTTTTAGCTAAATATTCCCGTGTACCCCATGCTGCAAAGGTAGCGTAACTTACATATTATTTAAGGTCGCCGGTTCAAACCCAACCCTTGGCAAATTTTTTATCAGGTTTTTAATGTTTAATTCATTAGGCATTAAGCTTATATTTATTATATATAAGGAACAGTTACTTTTTCTACATATGAGGGGCTGTTATTATGATGAAATGTTTTTTACCCAAATATTCCCGCGTACCCAATGCTGCAATGGTAGCTTAGCATGCATATCCTTCATTAAGGTCGCCGGTTCAACCTTAACCGTTGGCAAATTTTTTATCAGGTTTTTAATGTTTAATTTTTGCTAATATGATTTGCAAAGTTTAAATATTATTGTTTTTAGCATTTTTTTTAAATTTATGACTGTGAAATTATAAGTTTTGGCATAATATACATTTATATATTCACATATAAACACATGCAAATCCATTTAATGGTTGTAAAAGCATTTCTCATTGCATTCTTACACAATATCATGAAAATCTGACTGGTGTAGAATAGTCTCCATTTCCAAATCAGTCCAATTAACCTAAGATTCCTTGTCCATCAGGAGGGCCGTCAAATTTGTGACCCCTAGATGTTTTTTTTATTTCATTCGTCTGCTGTTAGCAATGGCAGCCTTTCCTTACACCAAATTTCCATCCGTTTTTACCATCACCCAACAATTTTCAATGGTCTCAATGGCCACAGACACTCAGTCCGTCGGATGGGACGTGAAATTTTGTGATCCTTAGGCATGTTTTTATGATTATAGTGGGCTTTTAATGGCGCAGGGTTTCCTTAGGTGCATTCTTTCTGCATTTCACGTAAATTACAACTTAAAAAGGATCCAGGCCTGGCAGTAGTGGCACAATTGGCTTCAGACGGAAAACAAATGGCTGAAAATTCAAGTTTTTGAAGGAATAAATTTGTGTTTGAACGAGTTAGCCTCAATCTACCGGTGTCTTCATAACATAGTGATGGTATCTTCACACGTGAGGCAAAAGCAAAACCCCACTCCCTTTGTTTAATCTTGGAATTGGTTCAAAATATCATTCCTGGGATTTTACCTGGGAGACATTTCACACACACTGCGAAAGACCCAACTATGTAAATTACAACTGCTGGAAGGGTTCATCTACATCTACATCAATACCCTGCGAGCCACCAAAAAGGTGTGTGGCAGGGGGTGAAGCACCAGGAGGAAAGGGTAAGGGATGAGGGGGTTACGGTTTTTCAAATGGATTGGGAAAGGTGAGGGGAAGATGTCAAAAAATATATAAATATACCAGTATAACCATGCGTAGTCCCTACCTTGTAGGTTAATACTTATTGTATCGAGCTGACACCTGGGGGATTTCGATTACAAGTATTCTGGTCATCCAAACAAACCTAACTAATTTTACGAATTCCCCGCCCACTTTCATTCCTACCTCAAGTTCTTCCCATGCCTCTTTGATCATTTCCTCTGCATACAGGTTGAACAGCATCGGTGATAATGGGCAACCCATGCCTTACACCTCTTCCTAACACTGCCCATCCCGACTTCCCGTTTCCCACCCGCACCTGATAGCAGTCTTAGAGACATGTGCAAGTTGCGGATTAGCCTCCTTTCCCTATTCCAATCCATTCCTATTCTCTGCAATATACTCATTAGTTTTTCCCAATTCACCCCATCAAACGCTTTTTCAAAATCTATGTAACAGGCAAATACCTCTTACTTATTCTGTACGTGTAGCTTACTTATTCTATGAGTCTGCTATCCATAGTACTTATTTTGTCCAGCAGACTAGTGGGGGATTTGGATTACAAGCATTCTGGTCTATTATTGTTCTTAGAATTAATGGCAATTTAAACCTGTCAGTCTTGCAGTCAATCACTCTCTAATCTTATATTCGTGATCCCTCCGCCCTATGTAATAAGTTGGGGTTTGTATTATGTTCTTGATGTCATCGGAAAAGGACCCATCTTCTAAGTGTATTTAATAAGTTTAATCTATATTGTAATTGCCACTGTGTAAGGGAATCCCAGCCTAAATTTTCTAGCTAAGTAGTAACACTACTGCGTTGGTCATAGCAATGTTTGAGGCAAATCTAACTCCCCCCTCTGCTGAACTCTATCTCATTCCAAAATCAAATTTATCTCTTGAGGATCCCATATATACTGGCAGCATACGATATTCTAGGTGGGGCCTGACTAGGGCAAGAAAACATCGTTCTTTCTCTTTTTCGTCCCATTTACCCAGCACTCTTTGTACAAATCCCAATTTTTTATCAGCACCACCACATATTTATCCTGCTATGTGCTTTCCCCAGGACAAATCGTGAGTAATTGTTACTCCCGAGTATTTAAAAGGAATATACCCTCGCGATTTCTGTTTCTTTCACTTTGTAACAAATTGGGAGGGTATTACTCCTTTCCCAAAAATGTATTACTACACATTTCTTCAAATTTAATTCCAATTGCCATGTATCGCACCAAGTCTGGATTGCATTTAGGTCGTTAGCTAACGTGACTCAATCTTCGTGACTTCGAATGTCCCCATAAATCACCACATCGTCAGCAAAAAGACGGAGCCTGCTATTGACCACGGTACTGGGGTCGTTTAATAGTAGACTTCGCTATCGTAGGCAGCATTCGCGGGTGTATGGACAGCTCTCCTTATATTATGCTCTGAAGTTAAAACATCCATTATTTTCAAATGGATTAAGCGTTTCATTGAAGATGGCCGAGACAAGATGCCAAGACGGATTAAGATGCAAGGCCTTTATAAAGACCTTCCTATTCCCATCACCTGCGTTTGACGTTGATACAACATTGATTGTGACAGTGCAATGGTCCCTTGTCCTTCTTCTTATCTAATCGTCATTATAATAATAATAAACTGTGGTCCGAATGATGTCAACTGATGAATAGATGAACTGAATTTATAGTAAATTATCAACAGGACAAACACACTACTATGTATAATTTTATTACCATGGATGACACGATATGATTGGATGGATGGACATGGATGGATCCTTGATGACACACACACACACACACACACACACACACCAATGAATGACACCATGACGCAATGCACACCATTCAGAGCACATATTATTCAGAGAGCACATTGATGTGTTCGCCGTTGTTTCTGGCTAAATAAATAAACTCAAATCACCTTCGATCCTATGATCATTGTACTCCTCCTCCTCAATATTATTATATTCTTAATAGATCTTTGCCCCTTTTTGCAACATTTTCATGTCTATTCCCAATATAAAATGCGATGAAATGTGATGATAATGATGATTGGGGGGACATTGTATATCGTGTCATATCACACTTTGGGGCACACGAGATGATAATAATATGTTTGTTGGAGAAGAGACAGACAATATATAATAATAAAGCAAATAAAAAACGAATAGATATAGAAAACTGCGTCTACTGATAATTAAATAAGAAGAACCTTAATAAGAACTGAACTGCCTTTTTAAATAAGAGGAGGAGGACTTCTAAAGGGGAGGGTGCTTTGTCATTATTTAACAGTGGAAATTAATGTAAGAAGAAGAAGAAGATGGAATTTATAATACTAATAATAAGAAGAAGGCATAGATAGCCATTACTACGAATTGACAGAGAGAGTACTTTGAAGAAGGTATAGACAACAAAATCATTGATATGGGTATAGAAGACTGAATTCTTAAACAGAATAAAGTTTGTAATGGCGACTCAGTTTGCGTATCTATAGAACATGGTAGTTTATTGTCAGTTTCTCTTTTTATATGAAGTTATATACTCCCTGTCTGTTTAAATTTAATAATCCATTTGTTTATGGTATAAACAGCCAGCAGTTTATTTTTCAATAGCATTTAAATGTTTGTTGTAGTCCTCCTATGATGTAGCTTTTATCTTTCTTGGAATTGGAACTAATATAGATCTCACAAAGTGTTCCATTGCCTAAAGCCTCCCTCTCTCATATACATGTTACGAATCTGTCCATGTAGAGCATTCCTTCCAACATTTCCCTTTTAACATTTAGAAGTAGTTCTCCTAATGGAATGTTCTCTACCCCATCCACGGCCTTATATTTTTGATATCATCTCCCTTAATGCCCTTTCTATCTCATCGTCTAAGAATATGCCTGGACCACTATAAGCCATCTTCATCTAATCGATCATTATTCTCTCCTTATCGATTTATGTGTCTGACCTTGTTGGCATACGTTCTTTTTACCATACAGTTCATCTTCTAATTATTCCGTCCATTTCCCTCTCTTTAAGGATATTAAGAAAATACTTGTAAAAACTTTGATATGGATTTTCTAGAAAGAAAAAGGCTAAGCTGAACATTGTAATAGGAGGGCAAAAATTATAGAGCAGGTAGAACAGTTTAAACGTATCTCTGGAAGTGTTTTGGACCAACACGGTCAAAGTAGTAGGGACGTAAGGAGAAGAATTGCTCAATTAGGCAAAGAGGCTTTCACACAAGGAGGAGGGAGTTAAGATGAGAGGGACGTTGAGCAAGGATATTAAAAAAAGACTCATTTGAAAAATTTGATAAGGAGCTTTAATTATGTGTGGCTATGGAAACGTGGTCATTGAAGCAGGAGGAAAGACGTAGATTGGAGGCTATTGTAGATATGTGGGTGTGGAGAAGAATGGAGAAGGTGAAATGGACCGAAAGAAGGAAAACAAACGAGGAAGTACTTGGTATGGTGAGGGGCGGACAGATTGGTTTGTTGGTAGATATTACTAAGGAGGCAGGAAAAGTGGATGAAGGGGGTATTGACCGGCAGTAGTGGGATGTTGAAGACTGTAATAGAGGAGAGAATGTTAGGCAAAGGAAGAAAGGGCAGGAACAGGAGGGGATGTTGGACGGGGTGAAGGAAGTACTTAGAGATCTTCCCTTCTTAGTTCCCGATAGAGATTTCACTTTACTGCACAGCGCACCGATTTCACCCTTCCTCTGCATGCCCATGCTGGTTTCCGGAAATTACCGTCGCGTAGTTTAGTTGGTTGACAACTGTTTCATATTTATGACTACCCTTGGCTTCTTCGACTAAGATTCTTCCTAATTGTTCTGCGTTGACTTAACGAAAAGCCAATCTATTACTAAGATAGCTCTATCTAGTCTGTCGTTCTGTCTAAATCTCTACTAGTCCTTGTATAATCCGTCGACAGATAGTGGAATGATTACCGTGTACGTTTGTTGTTTATCCCCGGAAACCAGCATGGATTCGTCAGATAGACGTCGCGGAAGCCTAAGGATTAATACCTACGGAAATGAAAAGAGAAGTTTCAGGCGTGATATGGTGGAATATCTTGATTAATTAAAAATAGCAATTTTCCACAAAAATAAAATTTAATGCGACCGGTTTCAATGTGACTACATCATCATCAGGTGATAGTTAAACCTCAGAGTCCGCCCCCCACACTCACATAGTCACCAATGCTGCCTTCCACCTTCCCCCCCCGTCTTCCCCTCTTTTCCTCCACCCTCCCCTTACTTGCCTTTAATCATATATATATACTGGACTCTGAGGTTTAACTATCACCTGATGATGATGTAGTTACATTGAAACCGGTCGCATTAAATTTTATTTTTGTGGAAAATTGCTATTTTTAATTAACCTACGGAAATATTGATATTGCTGCATATTTCTAGTGTTCTATTTCACATGTCCTGTTACTTCGTAGGGTGTAAAGTGTGTTTTGCAAAGACCAATCGGGTTTAATCTCATTCATTTCAATAAACTAGATGTCTTAGCTTAAAATAAGGTCTTTAATCTACGAGGTCTGTCCAAAAAATACGCAAACTGGTAGTCAATACTTGGACTATAGCCCACTGGTTAGGCACTAGTTGCCACTGAGACCCAATGAAGAGCTGTCTGTGTGCTTTGTCGGATGATTGAGCTGTGCGTAATAGTATGTGCCAGCTATGTCATAGTTTCTGTTGTCCTTTCTTGTTTTTACTGTTGGTCTGAAAATGGAAATTGACGAAATAACGGAGTAACAAATCTACATATTAATTTTTTTGGTTGAAGTACGGTGATTAAAGTTATGAATAAATTACTGAGAAATGTACTGACAGCTGTGTATACGGTGATAATGCTATCTGAAGAAGAAAACATCCTTTTTTTTCGAAGTGGATTAGGAGTTATATTGAAGATGTCCGAGACAAGACGGATTAAGATGCAAGGCCTTTATGAAGACCTTCCTATTCCCATCACTTACTGTGTTTGACGTTGACACAACATTGATCGTGTGTGCAATGGTCCCTTGTCCTTCTTCTTATCTAATCGTCATTATAATAATAACTGTGATTTCTGAATGATATCAGCTGATGAATGGTGTAGAACTGAATTTATAGTAAATTATCAACAGTGCACACTGCTATGTAGTATTTTATTACCATGAATGACCATAGAAATTCCATAAAACAGCAGAAATTCCATAAAATTAGAAAGCACAGACAAAAGCATGGTGGGATATGTAAGTATAGGTATTATAAACTAACAAATCTGTTTTTAATTGTACAAAATTAAATTAGCCAATGTGCTGAATTTATAGTAAATTATCAACAGTGCACACACACAGACTAATACTATTTAATTACCATTGAATGAGACGATATGATTGGATGGATGGACATGGATGGATCCTTGATGAGACACACACACACACACACCAATGAATGACACCATGACACAATGCACACCAATTCGGAGCACATTATTCAGAGAGCACATTGATATATGTTCGCCATTGGTTCTGGCTAAATTAATAAATTCAAATCACCGCATTGATCCTATGATCATCACAATCCTCCTCCTTATTATTATCAATATTCTCAATAGATCTTCGCCCCTTTTTTGCGACAATTTCATAATATATTCCCGATATAAAATGCGATTAAATGAGATGATAATGATGATTGGGGGGGACATTGTATATCGTGTCATATCACACTTTGAGGCAGACACGAGATGATAATAATATGTTTGTTGGAGAAGAGACAGACAATAAATAATAATAATAAAGCAAAGAAAAAATGACGATATATGGAAAACTACTACTCCTGATAATTAAATAAGAAGAACCTTAATAAGAACTGAACTGCCTTTAAATAAGAGGAGGAGGACTTCCCAAAGGGGAGGGTAATTTATTATTATTAAACAGTGGAAATGAATATAAGAAGAGGAAGATGGAATATATAATAATAATAAGAAGAAGGCATAGATAGACATTACTACGAATTGACAGAGACAGTACTTTGAAGAAGGTATAGACAACAAAATCATTGATATGTGTGTAGAAGGCTAAATTTTTAAGCAAAATAAAGTTTTTAAGGCATCAGTTTGCAAATTTTTTGGACAGGGTAGTATTAGTGATTGTAATGAGTTCAATGTTGAAGTTTTTGGAGGAAATGGGGATGTGTAGGAGGGGTGGATCATTGAGTGGTGGGCCGCGTGTTTGTGAGAAAATGGTGGGTGGAATCATTAGGAATTATGTGGTCTGTATAAGTGGATTTCCTGTTAATATCAAACTCGTTTCTTTTTTCCCCTTATGTTAATTGGTAAATTGAGGAATTTGATTGTACCGTCGACGTATTTTTCCATGGAGGAGGAAATTTGTGGATGGAGTGTGTTTAGATAATTGAGGAAGGAGTTTTAACTTGCGGTTTGTTTATGTCCAAAGGCATAGTACGTCGTCTAGGTAACGTCAGTGTAACGGAACCAATAGCACATGCTTTTTTACGTGCTGATTGTCAGCATTGTTAAGTCTTTCTTTTACTGAATTGAGGAAGAGTTCGATTAGGAAGGCCTAATCAAGGCTTCAGATATGGGCACGTAAGTAAATAAATTCTTAATGTCAAATGAGACTACTCTCGCTTTTTTCCGGAACATTGAATCCTTTCAATTTTTCGTCAAGCTCTATTGAGTTTTGATTTCCATATTTAGGTTTCAAACCAGTGAAATCTCGGAGCTATGAGTTTAATTTACGTAACAGAAGGTGTGAAGGGGCGGGCACAGCTGAGACTATAGGTCGAATAGGCACGGCTTGTGTGTGTGTAGTTTGGGGAGTCCGTACAACCTGACGGAGGTGTTCATTTGGATTATACGACATATTTCCGTAGCATTGAATATTTCCCTAGATTTTCCAAGATTATTCGGGTCTCCCACCGGGTCCACGTTCGTAGGGTTGCCGACGTTTCGATGGCCGAGTCGTCCATCGTCTTCAGGGCATGTCGGTGCTCAGGTATTTGGCCGCCTTATATAGTTTGGTCGGGAGGTCAGGTCACGTCTGATTGGTCGGATGCTTTCCGCATCTTGTTTTGCTTGATGTTCCTCAAAATGGGTTTCCACGCGTTACTGAGGGAGTATCCGCTGTCTCGGTTAATGGATTTGTTTTCGAGCCGGATCGCTATTGCTTCCTTAGTCAATCTTTCCCAGAATTTTTCTTCTCGGCAAAGGACCCTTGTCTCCTCCCACCGAATGCTATGGTCGGAAATGATGCTGTGCTCTGCAATGGCTGACTTCATGACTGTCTCCTGTGATCGCCAACTTCTTCATGGAAGATTTCGAAGAAAAGGCCCTAATATCAGCCCCTCTCAAACCTAAATGTTTCTTCCGGTACGTGGATGACACATTTATCATCTGGCCGCATGGATCGGAGACCCTCAAGCAGTTCCTGGAGCACATGAATAGCCTGCACCCAAATATACAGTTCACTATGGAGGTAGAGGTCAACAATAGCCTTCCATTTCTCGATATACTCATCCACCGGAAAGCAGACGGGTCATTGGGACATAGCGTCTACCGCAAACCGACGCACACAGACCTTTACCTCAACGGAAGAAGTCACCATCACCCCTCCCAGAGAATGGCGGTTCTATCAACGCTTATACACCGAGCAAGAGCAATATCTGACACAGAAAGTCTTCACAAGGAGCTGCTGCACCTTAAGAAGACTTTCAGGCAAAATGGCTACAGCGAGAGAGAAATCGCCTTGGCGCTAAAAAGGACCGTCAAGCCGCGGGCCTCCACACCGAAGGAAGCCGAACCAAAACCACTGGCAAGGGCGGGTCTACCCTTTGTCTCCACGGTCTCGGGGAAGGTCACGAGAATACTGAAGAGGTACAACATCGACACCTACTTCCGTCCCTGTAACAAACTCAGGGACGAATTAGTAAGGGCAAAGGACCCCTGTGGCCTCATGACCCCGGGAGTATACCGAATACCCTGCGAGTGCGGCCAAGTCTACGTGGGAGAGACCGGAAGGACCATTGCTACAAGGTTAAAAGAACACCGGAGACACCTCAGACTGTGCCAACCTGAGAAGTCAGCCATTGCAGAGCACAGCATCATTTCCGACCATAGCATTCGGTGGGAGGAGACAAGGGTCCTTTGCCGAGAAGAAAAATTCTGGGAAAGATTGACTAAGGAAGCAATAGCGATCCGGCTCGAAAACAAATCCATTAACCGAGACAGCGGATACTCCCTCAGTAACGCGTGGAAACCCATTTTGAGGAACATCAAGCAAAACAAGAGGCGGAAAGCGTCCGACCAATCAGACGTGACCTGACCTCCCGACCAAACTATATAAGGCGGCCAAATACCCGAGCACCGACATGCCCTGAAGACGATGGACGACTCGGCCATCGAAACGTCGGCAACCCTACGAACGTGGACCCGGTGGGAGACCCGAATAATCTTGGAAAACATTATTCGCCGGGAAAGTACCAGATCATTCTATTTCCCTAGACTTGGACACTGTCCACTTCACTTCACTTGAAAACTCGCGGTTGGGTCTTTTGATAGTGGAGTTATATGTTTGTTGTTGAAGAACTCAAGGAACCTTCCCACAAACACTCGTCTATCCTACTCTACGACACTACTACTTCCCTCGTCAGCGTTCTGGATGATGAGGTCCTTTTTATTATGAATAATAAATACTATAATTTCATCCATTTCAATAAAATAGCTGTCTTTGGTTAAAATTAGGTCATAAATCTATCTAAAGTGGGGCATGAAATGCTCTATGTCTTTCTCGATTAGATGTGTACGTAATTTATATAATATTGAAATCTTACATGAATAATTTTCCCCTGGAGTAAATATCTTCTTGTTATTGCCAGATAATTCACAATTAAATCTGGTTTTGTAAGTGTTTACGCCAAATATTGCATTGAAATACGTCTTCATTAAAAGGAATTGCGGTGAAACAATTGGATTCCGGATATAAACAAATATATTCGGTTTTCTTTTGTTTGCTTAGCGACGGGATGTTTATTTCTCTATTGAACGAGAGGGAAGAACAAAAAGGCGAAAGGTAATATATTTTATGTTTATTCGAAAATGTTCTTTTGATGACTATCATACAGTTTTTCTCAGACATCGTCGTAGAGATATAATCCTTTTGGAGATTACTGTTCATTTAATATGACTTTGTGAGTAATAATTAGCTTGGGTGAGTGGTTTTCGTGGTATTAAAATCGTGTTGGAATGTTATTTCAGTTATTTTTTTATCTGTCCAATTCGTTTTAAGCTTGTAGATCTGTGTTTTACTTGTTTCTCGTGTAAATCGAATGTATGTAGAAGGTATTTCTGCCTCTTCGGCTGTATTCTAATGCATGTACTTGAAAAAAAAGCTCTTGTAATTACGGCGATAGCATTGATGATTGTTCGTTTTTTTAGGACAGTTAAATCTTTTGGTTTTAATCGGTGTTTAAAGAGGGTACGTACACCATTTCCTCTTGTTTTTAATTGTAATGTATAACTTCATTTGATCACAGAAGTGTACCTTTTTTATGATTGCCCGACAACACCTAGAGGTGGTAACGTCAGGCAGTTTGAAGTCATCCGGTAATCATGTTCAAATAAACTTATCGCCCTGGTTCTTGTCTGAAAATTTTACTGCCATGGAAAACATGATGTAATAGCCTTCCTTATTTTGAATTGTCCCGAGTTGAAGTAGTTATTTTCACACCAGGGACAGTCTTCATTTCGCCCGCGTACTTGGCAATTTTTAAACTAATTGCCCACGTATACTTGTGTCTATTGTGTTGAAGTGGAAATGTAAGATTTAAATGTCATAAATTATGTGAGAATTATCAATTTTAGCTGGTTTTAAAATTGCTAATCGCCAATTTGCGTACCGAAATTTCCGACAGCTTTCATAAAAGTGAATTTATACGCTAATGTTATTCTTTAGAAAGGTTATCGTTTAGCGTAGACGTCGTATTAGTAATATTGTTCATTAAGATGAAATATAAGGATAATTTTGTACTTATGTAAACATAAATCATACCGTGAGTCTTCTTAAATGGTTGTATTTCCTACGCAGTCGTCTGTTGTGAGGTTTAATGTACGCCTAACTTGAGAAAAACATTTTGGGGCATATGTTTTTGTCTGGAACGTAGTCTAGGATATTAATTGGATAGCATACATTGATTAAATTAGTGAAACGTCTTTGTCTCTGGTTGCTTTTTTGTAATTTGATTTAATGGGATTTGTTCCCCAGGGGTGTTCTTGAAGCTATTGATTGACCCCCTACGACGTGCATGAGCTGCCTTCTGCGACTTATTCAGGCTTTAAACTCGCATAGGAGTTAAATTTGTGGTTCTAGTTCGGTTATTACACGTTTATATCCGCCAAATGTGCATAAATAAGGCTTAAATGTGAATTTATTGCGAAAAATTGACGTCGATCTGTAGATCTGCCGGGTTTATCCAACGGATGACACCTTACGGATATAATAGTAGCCTTGGCGAACAAAAGAAAGTCGCAATGGCGTCAGCGGTTGTCGGCTTTGAAATGGGTGTTTGTTTTCGTGTTTGATTGCGAGAGTTTTGTGAATTCTCTTAATGGGAACGTCGGTGTTTATCTGTGAACGTGATTGTACCGTGACATAAGCTATGATCCTTCCCACTAAAGGTATTTTAGGCGTGATCTTATCTCTTGAACAGCGCGATAATGGTTGAGGTTACGTCGGAAGACATTCGTAGCGTTAGTATTAATTCAATGAAGATTCTTCGTGTTAGGAATACTGTATTATGTGTGTCTTCCGTCGTGTTGGATTTAATCCATAGCATACAAGGAGTAATTCACTCTTATTGTCTTGTTAATATCGTTTTAGGAGACTTCTTCAACGAAGTGGTGAAGTGATATCATTGTTGGGTAATACAGATAGAAGTGTTGGATAATTTTAGACGCTATCTCATCGTGTTTGCGTGGTTTTCTTGTGGTGATGTATTTGAAATAATTAGAATAAGCTGTTTGCACGTAAATATCGGTGCGATATGTATTCGTCTAGGGTAATTTCGACTTTAAAAACATCGCTTTTTTGCAGATTTTATACAGTAGTCGGATCTTGTGCTAATCAGTGTTTGTACTTCGATAGGAGGTCTTTTCTATGATTTTACGAAGTATAGGATGTGGGTCAGTGAGTTAAATATGTACGGAAAAGCGAGAATTTGAACTGATAAGAAGAGTTAGTTGATATTTTTTTTCTGGTGCCAAAGAATGATTTGCTCAAATATTTTCTTAGGATGCGGTGTTAGTGAACAGAATAGCGGTCTTATTGATGAATGGGTGATATTTATTTAAAGCAATCTCGGGATTTTTATCGCGTGTTTGTCATAGACTGATTAAGTAGTCTTCCATTGATGAACGAGCGTATAAACGTATACACGGATGGTTCGTTGAAAGAGTTAGGATCACTGAAGTCTTCTAATGGACACTGCTCACTTAATTATCAACGTTCAAGCCTGATATAACGACTGGAAAGTTGATTATTCCCCGAGTGACAACAAATTGTGCTTCGCCGAGGAAATAAAACATGTTAAATTGATTTCAACGGTCAAGAATGGGATTCACAATGGGATGTTCCTGTCTGTCTAAAGGTAATGTTTGATTTATTAAAGCTTCTATGTTAATATGTGTGTGTTCTAAGTGATATTCGACGTTTGTATTCGTTTGTGGACAGTTCTGGAGTAATGAATGGGTCATCGATTTTAGCAGACAAGTGTAGATAGTTTCAATAGTTCACCGATAGGTGTCTTACGTCTAATTGACGATCGCGGCGCGATTTTTTTGTTATTATTTTCGTGTACTTAGAATGTTTAATTTGTTTCTCCTCAGTATTAGTTCGAGTCTGTGCTAATTAATGTATTATTTAAGTGTTTAATCAATTGGCGGAAGATTCCTCAACGGTGAAAACAAGCCTAAAGCTTAAACTTGCGGTGGTATTAATTAAACTGCTTCCTGGAGATATTGTGCCGAAAGATTTTATAATGAGTTTCCTTCGGTTAGAACATTAATTTTTGCCTCTTTGCTTTAAAAACTAAGATAGATTAACATAAGGTAATGAATGATAGTTGACGTAATCGTTTACTAGGAAGTAGTCGAATGTTTAGCGTAATTTAGTTGAGCACATTAAGGTCGGGGACTATTAAAATGATTGTAAAAGTTCGAAGAAAGCAAGATATTACTCGGAAGGTACAAAAGAACAGAGAGTGTCACGGAAATGCTTGATGTATTGAAATAGGAGAGTTTTACAAAATAGAAGAAAAAGGATTCGTTTCGGCGCGTTGTATAGAATTGTCAAAAAATGATGAAGCAAGGGAAGATTTATGGAAAGATAAATAAAAACCAAACTTAGTAAGGGAAAATAACGACCATAGTTTTAAAATAAAAATAAGAACCCAAAAAAACAGATTAGAATAAACACTTTTTATAAACAGAACTATTGTTTGAACGGAACCAGCTGCCTGTAGGTTTGTTTGAGCTATTTCCGTCAAATTTTAGGAGTTTTAAGAATAAGTTTAAAGCAGCCTGTACTGGGTGATACTAAACTTCATTGATCAGTGATTAATATACGATTGTACTTATTTAAATATTTTCCTGTACATCACGCGGACGGCAGTAGAAGTTGTATATTCAACAATAGGAATGATGTATTAACGGAACGTGGTTTTGTACAGTATTAGAAGTTGAAGAAAGCGTGATTATGGACGGAGTGCGGTGTTGAACGGTGCGTGGTAGGTATGGTGCGACCTAAGCCCTTGTGTGGTGTTTAAAGATTAGTTTGGTAATCTTTAAGTTCCATTGTACGTCTATAAGAGCCTTTTTGCCTCATATCTGTTTTATTGTGTATGTATGTATGGGCATTGTAGGAGTGACCATTGACCAGACCATTTGCCACCAGGACTATTGCCGATTTGCAACGATGTAAAATTTCGAAATAAATAAAAGTTTTCAACAAAGTTTTCGGTCAATTAGTTCAGTTTTAAAATTTCATCATCTACGAATACGTTTTTATTAAATAGAACATGATAAATTAGCTGAAATCAGTAATATTGGTCTATGCTGGGCTCTGAATTAACTTCTCATTTTCGTAATATCGAACGAAAATCTTGTTTGAACATTCAAATAGATCGCATTGTGTTTAAATGTCGTGGGATGTTTGGTTTTTCAGTTGGATTTGCGTATAGAGTTTAGATAATACAAGGTGCAATGCTTAAATCCGGACGAATTTAAATTTGAATTTCCCGCCCTATCGTAGTTCCACATGAGATCGCAATTGGCGTTCTTTGTAAGCTGTATAAGGCATCTAGTAAACATATATATGTAGTAAATCAATAAAAAATTATAAAAATAATTGAAAATGAAATGATAATGAAATAAATTTTATAAAAGTACTAAAAATAGTTGAAATAATTAGATACCGCAAACAGTTTGAACAATTATATGGAAGACTGCAAATAAATCACGTACTCTCTAGCTTGGATATGCTATACAGCATTCATCCTTGCTAGTCTCAAGCACTCACACTCAATCAGGGCTTACGAGATGTTCCCCTCTGCGCCAGTAGCCTGTCAGTCACACGTAATATAATGATAATAAATTAAAATTAATCACACACTCTCTAGCTTGGATGTACTATGCAGCATTGATCCTTTCTAGTTCCACGCACTCACTCTCAATCAGGGCTTACGAGAGGTTTCCCTCTGCGCCAGTGGCCCGCCAATCACTCACTTGCTTGGGTATGCCAAGACGCCTTAACCCTTGCAAAACTCACTCACTCACTCACAGGTCTACCGTGGAATCTCTTCCAATGTTAATACTGTGACTTGCACTTTGTGGAAAGGTAAGGGGCACTCCCCTTATCTTTCCACAAAGTCATAATAACCTTCAAAATGGCAGAGAGATGTACATGCTTAAAGGTACGCGAAGTACAAGCAAAAAGAGCCGTTATTATTATCTATAATAAGTGTTATCGTGCTTGGTGTTATAGTATTTCAAAATAATAGTTCAATTCTTCTTCTGTGGCACCACCCGACAGATAGAACTGAATCATACTCTGATATTATGTGGCTTACGTAAGTATAAATTCTTCAGAGATCAGCTTGACGGGAAAGGTTTTGCCTAGCGAGGCGAGGAAGTCTCATTCGAAGGAAAACTCGTACTTGTCCTGATTGAAGCCTCACTCCCTGTATATTTTATCATTGCTGCAATGAAATGTCGTAAATTCATGTTTGGGGACTTTGATTTCAAATTAATCTGTTAAAAAGTCGGCCTTTTATCTAAATAGAAGTACCTATTAAACTTACTTGATACTTTTTAAACAGACGTCGTGTATGTACAAGTACGCAGAGTACAATCGATAAGAGCCGCTATTATTATTATCAATACGTAAGTGTTATTGGTATTTGGCATTATATTATTTCAATTATATTAGTTCTCGATTCTTCTTCTTCTGTAGTACCAGCTAACAGATCAACTGTATTATACGATATTATGGTTGGCTTAATTATTATTATTATAAGGTAATCAACCAGTTAGGGTAGGTTTTTGGATGGACACAGCTATGAAATAAATATTTTGTGACTACGAACAAAACACAACTTCCTACTCTACATCAGGTCCCTCTTCATCTCTGAGTACTTCCTTCCTCCCTTCATCCCCTATCCAAAAGACATCCCTATCCTGTTCCTTCCCTTTCCTCCTTTTCCTAACATTCTCAACGTCCCACTATTGCCGGTCAATACCCCCTTCATCCACTTTTATATCTGCCTCCTTAATAATATCTCCCAACAAACCCCTCTCTTCGCCCACCATACCAAGTACTTCCTCGTTTGTTGTCTTCTCTGTCCATTTCACCTTCTCCATTCTTCTCCACACCCACATATCTACAATAGCCTCCAATCTACGTCTATCCTCCTGCTTCAATGACCACGTTTCCATAGCCACACATAGCTACGCTCAATATCAAAGTTTTTACGAGTCTTTTCTTAATATCCTTACTTAACGTCCCTGTCATCTTAATTCCCTCCTCCTCATCTGGAAGCCTCTTTGCCTAGTTAAATTCTTCTCATTACGTCCCTACTACTTTGACCGTGTTGGTCCTAAACACTACCGAGGTCTGTTGAAACTGTTCTACCTGCTCTAGTTTTTGCCCTCCTATTTTACAAGATGTATTTACAATAGCCTCCAGTCTATGTCTATCCTCCTGCTTCAATGATCATGTTTCCGCAGCGTACATAGCTACACTCCATATGGTTGGCTTATATAAGTATAAATACTTCGGAGATATGTCTAACGGGGAAGGTTTCAACTAACCCTTCCCTCTGCAGAGGAAATCACATTTATAGGGAGGAAAACACGTGCTTGTCTGGATTTAAGCACGGCACCCTTTAAACTTAGGATTAACGGCGGTTGCTGTAAAATTCTTTGGTTGGTTATTCACTGGATTACGATTGTTTTATTTTGTATTGTTTTGTCTGAAAAGTCGTTAACACGATTTGGATAATGTTAAATGAATACATTTATTGAGATTTTCGGATGTAACAAGGAATTTTGAACAGCTTTTAAGTGTCTGGAAGTGTCTAAGTCAGTGTTTTAAACTGAATACTCTTTGTATATTTCAGGAGCATGTTTCAGTTATCTTATTGTGTAATTTTAAGTAAAGTAACTTTAAGTTAAGTCTACCGACTTACTAGGTTTGTGGGTTTTTGCTATTTTTGTGGTTTCTGCAATCTTATAGGAAGGGTTGTGTTCTTTTAAGATGGGCTTTTGAATAATTCCCTCACCTTTTCTCCTCCTCTCTCCTCACGCAAAGAACTACGCAAGGGCGGTGATGGAATGGAAGTGAGCAATGGCAACATGACACTCCTTCCGTGTTCGGTTCCGTCTGCGATGCACCCCCTGCCATCACCCACGATGGCCGGACAGAAGGCTGTGGACTCGGAGGGCGTTGGCGTTGGGGTCGGCGAGTTGGACGCAGGGGGCAATCCCACGCACTCGGGGTCTTCCACTGCAACAACCACAACCAACAGCCGCCTTTCTCGGAGACTACTGTGCTATCCTGTGAGTGCAACTGTTGTTCTTAACCCTCTTTAGTGCGGTGGGGATTCCAGGGGTACTTAGTGAGAAGTGCGAAGAGTAATTTAAGCAAATGTATCACCTTAGGAAAAAAAACATTATGAAGTTATTTGTTTGGATATCCATATGCAGTTTTTTTATTTTGAAATAAAATATTGTAGTTAATAATGATAGTAATACATTTACATCATCTGAAAAACAAATGTAATTATTACAGTATTATAAATTTGAATAATATTTTTTTAGCAATAATATTTCGATTTTTAGACACAAAACTAATATTTTTTTAAAAACATTTTTCAATTAAACTACGATTTTTAAATATAATAAAGAATCAAAAAGACATGTAGAAAATATTATAAATAAATAAAGAAAAACCAGTGAGTTACAAATTTTTTTGTCAGCCTCTGCATAGTTCGATTTTGTTGAAAAGGCTGATCTCATAGAGTCGAATTTGGACTTTTCCCCTTTCCTTGAGACTGCGGCAATGTGCTTACAATCTAAAGACCAAGTTCTAACTCACAGAGAACTGCTGACAATGTAATCCATTACACAGGGCGCAATTGATTAGATACGACGGACGGCAAGAGAAACCAAAATGATTACAAAGCAGTGCTCTCATTTCCATCGTCTCAACAAAGTCTGAATAAGCAGGTATATATCAACACCACCACACCACAACACATTCAAGAGATTACAGATGAACACAGATTAGTAGCCTTTCAGTGGCCTTTCATAGTGAAAAGACTACTCAGAAAAAAAAACGAGCAAACAATTAGGCAGAGCTTCCCGACATGTACAAAACTGAACAAAAAATTATGGTAAGAATTATACTTTTTTAAAAGCATTTAAAATTGCTAATAAAAAATTTAAAAAATAGTTACGTAATTCTATGGAATTCAACCTATCGATAGCACAAAAACCATAAATTATTGAAGAAAAAACCATAAGTTACAACGATTTAAACAAAAGCCTACGCAAGAGCCGATATATCGGCCCGCCGCACTTTTCGCCAGGGATACGAAAGCCAATATATCGGCCCGCCGCACTAAGAGGGTTAATATTATGATCTATGTTGTCAATGCGATGGGTTTATTTATATTACTCATCGCATATTTGTGATTTGTTCAAATTGTATCATATGCTGGTTTTACCGCCCGATTTAAGCTCCTTCTGATTTTACTTACTTAAGATTTTATCACCTCTGGATTTGACGTCCTTTGGGTTTTCACAGCGTCTGATTTTGCCTTCCTCGGATTTCACCTCTGTCGGATTTCACCTCCTCTGAAGTTTACCTCCTTCAGATTTTACCTTCTTTGTAAATGGACCTCTGTCTCATTTACCTCAGTTGGATTTTACTTTCTGTGGATTTAATCTCCCCTCTGATTTGACCTTTGGATTTTACCCCCTTCATATTTCATCTCATTCAAATTTCACCTCCTGATATTACCTCCTGCTGATATTGCCTCTTTTGGATTTCACCTCCTTCGGATTTCACCTCCTTCGGATTTCACCTGCTTCGGATTTCACCTGCTTCGGATTTCACCTGCTTCGGATTTCACCTGCTTCGGATTTCACCTGCTTCGGATTTCACCTCCTTCGGATTTCACCTGCTTCAGATTTCACCTCCTCCTGATTTTACATCCTTTGAATTTTAACGGCTACTAATTGTATCTCGATTTCGATTTTGCCTTCTTCGGAATGGACCTGTCTTATTTACCTTCTTTGGATTTCATCTCCTCCTTATTTTACCTCCGGATTTCACCTCCTATGGATTCTAACTTCTCCTGATTTCATCTCCTTCAGATTTCACCTCCTTCAGATTTCACCTCCTGATTTTACCTCTGTCAGTTTTCACCTCCTTGAGATGTCTCCTCCTTCAGATTTCACCTCCTTAAGATTTCACCTCCTTCGGATTTCACTTCCTTCAGATTTCACCTGCTTCAGATTTCCCTTCCTTCGGATTCTACCTTCTCCTGAATTTACCTCCGTCAGTTTTCACCTCCTTGAGATGTCTCCTCCTTCAGATTTCACCTCCTTCAGATTTCACCTCCTTCAGATTACACCTCCTGATTTCACCTCCTTCAGATGTCACCTCCTTCAGATTCTACCTTCTCCTGAATTTACCTCCTGATATTACCCCCTTCAGATGTCACCTCCTTATGATGTCACTTCCTTCAGATTACACCTCCTGATTTCACCTCCTTCGGATTTCACCTCCTTCGGATTTCACCTCCTTCGGATTTCACCTCCTTCGGATTTCACCTCTCTCGGATTTCACCTCCCTCGGATTTCACCTCCCTCGGATTTCACCTCCTTCGGATTTCACCTCCCTCGGATTTCACCTCCTTCGGATTTCACCTCCTTCGGATTTCACCTCCTTCGGATTTCACTTCCTTCAGATTTCACCTGCTTCAGATTACACCTCCTGATTTCATCTCCTTCAGATGTCACCTCCTTGGGATTCTACCTTCTCCTGAATTTACCTCCTGATATTACCCCATTCAGATGTCACCTTCTTCAGATGTCACCTCAGGATTTCACCTCCTTCTGATTTCACCTCCCTCGGATTTCACCTCCTTCGGATTTCACCTCCTTCGGATTTCACTTCCTTCAGATTTCACCTGCTTCAGATTACACCTCCTGATTTCATCTCCTTCAGATGTCACCTCCTTGGGATTCTACCTTCTCCTGAATTTACCTCCTGATATTACCCCATTCAGATGTCACCTTCTTCAGATGTCACCTCAGGATTTCACCTCCTTCTGATTTCACCTCCCTCGGATTTCACCTCCTTCGGATTTCACCTCCTTCGGATTTCACTTCCTTCAGATTTCACCTGCTTCAGATTACACCTCCTGATTTCATCTCCTTCAGATGTCACCTCCTTGGGATTCTACCTTCTCCTGAATTTACCTCCTGATATTACCCCATTCAGATGTCACCTTCTTCAGATGTCACCTCAGGATTTCACCTCCTTCTGATTTCACCTCCTTCGGATTTCACCTCCTTCGGATTTCACCTCCTTCGGATTTCACCTCCTTCGGATTTCACTTCCTTCAGATTTCACCTGCTTCAGATTACACCTCCTGATTTCATCTCCTTCAGATGTCACCTCCTTGGGATTCTACCTTCTCCTGAATTTACCTCCTGATATTACCCCATTCAGATGTCACCTTCTTCAGATGTCACCTCAGGATTTCACCTCCTTCTGATTTCACCTCCCTCGGATTTCACCCCCTTCGGATTTCACCTCCTTCGGATTTCACCTCCTCCTGATTTCACCTCCTTAAAATTAAAATTTCTTTGTATTTTACCTTCTTCGGCATTCGCCTCATAGTTTTACATCCATCCATTAGCCTCCTGATTTAAAATTCTTTCTGATTTTACCTCCTTTGCATTTTGCCTCCTTTCTTTTGGCATCATTCCATTTATACAACATAGGAGAGTTAACCTTAAAGAGATTTCACTTCTTGTTGATGCCTTTAACTTCTAAACAAATCTGTCCACTTACGTTTTGACAATTGATTCTCGTGGATTCTTTGCGTGGAAACCTTTTTTACAAAACTTAAGTATAATTTGATCGCCGTACCATATTGTATGGCATTTTATATGCCATTGAATTCGGTAGTTGTTCCCATGTTGTGTACCGTTTTTGTAGACGAACCAATGTCTTCCTTCTACGACGCTCAGGTGGAGCTGTGTACGAGTGGTTCCCCGCCTCCCTCACACGTGATTGGCGCCAACGGTTCCTTGGTGCAGCGACCCACTTCACTCCCGGCGCCAATTCGCGCCACACATTCCAGCTCATGTTCTTCCAATACTGGTGAGTTGTAAGAAATTCTTTATTTTCCAAACTAAGGTTTACCATCGAATGAAAAGGTCATTCGAACTATGTACGTTGAGTTTTAATTTGTTTAAAACAATTTCTCATCCTCTGCAATGCAATTTATTTCAGTTCTCATGACTGAAAGCAATTACCGTCGTATCAACAGTACAATGATTTGAGTTTTAATATGTCAGGTGTACGATGGGGGACCCAAAAAATAACAAGAATGTTGTTATAGATTCTTTAGTTCTCAATATATTTACATTAAATTAAGTTCACCTTCAAAGTACAGGGTCGCACCCAAAAGTGGTAGGACTGATTTTCTCTAGCGCGAATGGAGCGGTGGAGGGGGGTCTGCCTGGCAGGGTAAGGTGGAGGGGGCTCTTAGCAACAGACCGAAACCAACCTCAGTCGCCTGCGGGCTGTCGTTGAGTGAGGACACCATTTTTAGTGAAGCAAGTTTTTTGTCCACGTCGAAAAACAAAATGAATCTGAATTTAGAGCAACGTTATTCCGTGAAGTTTTGTGCAAAACTCGGGAAGACGGCAACTGAGACCCTCGATATGATCAAGCAGGCTTATGGGGACACTGCCTTAAGCAGTTCCACAGTATTTTTGAGTGGCAAAGAGGGTAGGGAGCTCGTTGAAGACGACCATCGCTCCGGACGGCAAGAACCGACACGAATGTGGACAGAGTGAGGACAAGCAGGCTTATGGGGACACTGCCTTAAGCCGTTCCACTATATTTGAGTGGCACAAGTTGTTTAAAGAGGGTAGGGAGCTCGTTGAAGACGACCATCGCTCCGGCTTCGTTTTGACTCGATAAAGGCCGTTCAAGAGGCTTCGACGAGGGTCATCAACGGCATCCCCAAAGAAAATTTCATCCCTTGAGCTGTCTCTTCATCAGGGGGAAGAAGAAGAAGTCCGGTGGTGCCAGATCGGGAGAATAGGGCGGGTGCGGCAACGTGGCAACGCCGTATTGGGCCAGGAGCTGTCTGACGACGAGCGCGCCATGGCAGAATTTTCGGCACCATCTTGGCGCACACCTTGCGCATGGCCAAATCCTGTGAAATAATGCGTTGGACGTTGGATGCAGACAGACCCAACTGGTCTGCAATTCCTTCACTGGTTAAGCGTCGGTCTCCGTTCAGCAGTGTCCTCACTCTGTCCACATCCGTATCGGTTCTTGCCGTCGACGGCCGTCCGGAGCGATGGTTGTCTTCAACGAGCTCCCTACCCTCTTTAAACAACTTTAGCCACTCAAATACTGTGGAACGGCTTAAGGCAGTGTCCCCATAAGCCTGCTTGATCATATTGAGGGTCTCAGTTGCCGTCTTCCCGAGTTTCGCACAAAACTACACGGAATAACGTTGCTCTAAATTCAGATTCATTTTGTTTTTCGAAGCGGACAAAAAACTTGCTTCAATAAAAACGGTGTCCTCACTCAACGATAGCCTGCAGGCGACTGAGGTTGGTGTCGGTCTGTTGCTGAGAGCCCCCTCCACCTTACCCTGCCAGGCAGACCCCCCTCCACCGTTCTGTTTGCGCCAAAGAGAAAATCAGTCCTACCACTTTTGATCGCGACCCTGTAGCACACCCTGCGTAACATGGAATGGAAGGCC